>NW_017731959.1:3517-22733 GCF_001890085.2 Hipposideros armiger
AAAAAAAAAAAAAGAAACATTTTCTAACTAAGAGGCCCTAACACCTGAGTCCCACAGTCTCCCTTCAAGCTGGTATTGCTCGGTGTTGTCAAGAATGATTTTTTGGGGGGCGGCCAAGTGGCTCAGTTGGCCAAGAGTGTGAGCTCTGAGCAACAGGGTCATTGGTTCAAGTCCCACATGGGCCAGTGAGCTGCTCCTGAGCTGAGCTGCCAATTGGTGGCAGGATGGCTCAGCTAGTGAGAGCACATGCTCCTAACAACAAGGTTGCTGGTTCACTGCCGTGGGATAGAGGCTACGCCCACCTGCAACTAGATTGAACACAGCACCTTGAGCTGAGTGGCCGCGAGCTGCCAACCGGCAGCCAGATGGCAACTGGACCTGGAGCTGAGCTAAGTGCGCCCTCCACAACTCAGATCAAAGGACAACAACTTGGCTGTTCCATTTCCCCAATTCCCGAATAAAATCTTAAAAAAAAGAAAAAAATGATTTTTTTTTAAAGATCACATTTTACAAAGTCAAAAGGCTTAGGGTAGCCAAGTTTCCAGTGTAATCAGCTTCATTTTTTTCATTTCCCAGACTTCAGAGTCCCTTGATCAAAATACTGAGATTCTAACCTTTTCCACATCTCACATGTTTCTTCAGAACTATATTGGCCATATTTGAATAGGTATATAATTTTTAATAGCTTTCAGCTATTAGACATTTCACAACTGTTTCTCTAAGATATTTTCAACTGCCAATGCAGACGTTTTTGCTACAATTGCAGGTGAAATAAATAATCATTCCCTAGCAAAGAAAGGAGATTACCTAATCCTTTATCTCTGGTACGATACCCCCATTCCACATGTTCTCCAACGAGACCACTATAAATGCTGTCCCCATAGGAAATGTTTCTTGGTATAAGTGACTCCCTTTTTCACATAGATGTCAAATTCCTAAAAAGCAATTGAATATATCTTAGAATAGAGTAAAACATATTATCCGGAAAAAAACAGTGTTACTCCTGGGTTGGACACAATTACTAATTACATAGACAGGGATGTTTACTGTGGGAACCAACAGCAGAGCTCTATACTTGTTCACTTGCTCAAGTCACCCAACCTCCCTCAACCCATCTTCCCCATTATGACCCCGTCTGGAGTTTTTTTCTCTCTTGTCATTGCCCAATGAAATATACTGAAGCCCACAAAATTGACTTCAGTTCACATGTCTATGACCAGAAATAAGATAAGATTTATTAGCTTCCAGGTAATCAGTGGACGCACTGGGTATCAGACTGACAAGGTTTCATGTGTATTTTGATTTTGCTGCTTTGGGAAGCATCTGAGGATGTCTCTAAATATTTCTGAGATCCATGGAATCTGCCCTTTAAAAAGAGCGAGGCCCCATTTCTTCATAGGAATTTTGGGGCACCATTTCCCAGCGCCCCGCAAGGGGCATCCTTGGCCTGTGCCCTGAGGTCTGGAGCGGGCGCACCTCACCGAGGTCGGTGGGACTACCTTACCCAGGTGCCCTTGGGCTGTGCGTCTGCAGCGCTAGGCCGGTGAAGGTCGAGGAAAAAGAAGCTTCGTACCTGGTGGAACGCTTTGAGGCGGGACTTCCGGCGTCCTCCTGGCGGCGGTGAGTTTGTTGGCTTTTGGGTGTGTCTGCTTGATCAGATTCTTAACTCTTGATTCTGCCCCAGCTAAAGTAAGCGGGAAGGGACGAGGAGACGTTGTCCAGAGCACATTACAGGCGGGTCTGTGGCTCGGAGAGGGCGCAGCCTGGGGTGACTGTGTGCGGGAGAATGGATCGGGGTGGAGGTTTGGCTGAGTTCGCGGAACCCGCGACTTCCAGCTTCGCTCTGCCCCAGGCTCTCAGGCAGTTGCGCCGAGCCGACCCAGCGCTGGTTGATGCTAAGTGCCCCAGGCTCTCACCTGCCTGGACCCACGCCTCCGAACCCTAAAGCCCGGAATGAGGGGCGCCTGCCCAGGTCACCGCAGCTTGTCCCCTTTGTTCAGGAAAGTGGAGCGTTCCTGAGTGGTATCCCCATTTCTGATACCCAGTGTGATGAGTAGAAGAGTGTTACATGCAGAGGGACCAGCATATGCAGAAACCTGGACGTGCGATTGAGGTGCATTCGTAAAACCTAGGGTAAGTCTCCTATCTATGGGAAACGTTGTTTGCGGATCAGCCATATGTGCAATGGAAGTTCCCTGCGCAGCTGGGCATGTATTCTGAGGACGCTGGTAGCCGTGGAGGGGTTGTGAATGGAGAGAGATTAGACCTGAATTAGAATTCTTAAAGGACACTCAGAGGAGATCAGACTTGGGGGGAGGAGATTGATTGAAGTGCAGATGGCGTGACTCTGCGGACGCTAATTCACCAGACTCCATGAAAGATGCCATGGGGGCTGGACCAGAGAGGTGCCTGTAGAGCGCAGAAAACTGATCCAATTTGGAGATTTTTTAAAAGTTTTTTTTAAATTAGTTTCAGGTGTACAAAACAATGTACTAGACATTTACACCCCCTCATACAGTGATAACTCCCCTCCCCCAATCTACTACCCCTCTGACATCGTATATAACTGTTACAATTCCATTTTATTCTATTCCCTATGCTGTACTCCATATCCCAATTAGGAGATTTTTAAGGATAGAAAACTAGCATCCATTCAGCCTGCACTAGCTCCCCCCCCCGCCCCATTTTTATCTTAGGAGTTTATGAAACAAGTACTCATTTCAACATTAAGAGATCAAATTCTTCTAAATGTGTACATGTAGGTAGGCAGTAAATACTCAAATGTATGAATTTAACAAGTTAACTTTATGCAAGCACTTAAATAATTCACACCTTAATATACCACCAAGCAGTATATTAGGACACTAAAAAAATCTTAAAATACCAAATTTTCTTAAATACTTAAAAGGTAAATATAACACACATTTCAAAATCCCATCAAATCATTTGGCCTGAAAACATTGACAAAAGCCGTAATTCTGTGGAGAGGAGTAGTTCCTATTTAGCACTTGATATACTCTAATGCACTTGATACCAACACCAGCCCTGTGAGGTTGGTACTATTCTTATGGCCATTTTACAGATGAAGACACTGAGGCACAGGGAGGTGGAATCCTAACCCAAGGTCACGCAGCTATTCAGAGAAGGCACCAAGGACTGAAGCCCAGAAATTAAAGACAGTCAGCTGGAGGACACCTTGCTTCAGGGTTGGCGTAAGGTGTTGGGTCCGCCCTTGGGTCCCCCGTGGATGCCCTTCACTCACAGCCTCACTTTCCCACAGGTTTCCATGGCTTCAGAAACACTTAGGAGCCATGCAGAGGTGAGTAAAGATTGTCTCAAGCCCTCACCCTCCCCACCGCCCACTCATGGTCTCTGGGACATGTTCTGGACTCTGTGCTTGCCACTCTGCTGCCACTGGTTCTGAGGCCTCTCCCCAGACTCGGGACCCTGACCCAGGCCAGAGGTGATATAAGAGTCCCAATTTTTGGCCACCACTAGACTATCCTCTAGAAGGTATTACAGGCATAGGGATCATTATGTGCAACCCTCAGAGGTGAGTGGCAACCCAAATTCTCCATTATGTCTTGTGGGACCCGAGGGCCTGGATGCAGGAATCAGGCCTGAAATGGCAGGCTGAGGAATTGTGCCTCTATTCCGAAAGTACTGGGAGCCTTGGAAGTTTTGGCGTAGGAGACGGGAGTGATCTGAATCAGGTTTTAATGGACTTTCTCTGGCTGCAGAGTGGAGAACAGACAGTAGGGGTGAGGGAGGCTACTGCAATAGTCTAGATGAGTGTTGCTGACAGCTGGACCAGGTTGATGGCTGGATCAGGATAGTGGCTGTGGATGTGGGACCAAGCATATGGCTTCTGGATTTTTTTTTTTTTTAAGTAGATCCAACAAAACTTTCCGATGCGGAGAGTGAGGGAGAAGGGGAGGAATCAGGGATAAGCCAAAGTTTTGGCCTTTGCAGCTGGAAGAGATGCTGTGAACTGAAATGGGGAGGAGTAATTTTCAGAGGGAGTACCAGGAGTTAGGTTTCTGCCATTGAACCTGAGATGCTGCAGAGACTCCCTAGTGGAGCCATTGAGTGGACCGCAGAGCACCCAGGTCTGTGGTTCAGGGGAAGGATTCAGGTGGGAGACCCTACAAGTTGGTGGCCTGTGTATGGACTGGTGTGGAGCTGTGAATCACATTTAGGAGGGGGGGTCTTCAGGTTAGAGTGACAGTGTTGTTAGGGGGCAAAGAAGGGGAGGGCCAGATTGGAGGACTGGGCCTCTTGAGCACCTGAATGGCTGGTATCGGTGAGCATCACAGAGGCAGGTGAGGGAAAGTACTTGCTGTGGAGAGCTGGGTTTGGTAGTGGATCGTGGACCAAGGCTTCCAAAGGAGAATGAACATGGGTGGATGAGGAAACACAGCAGTAATGGGGGTGAGATGACAGTGAGGCCAAGGCCAGTGCTTATTCACACCTCTAAAGGCTCACAAGAGTTTTGTGGGGACCCTTGCTGGGGCTTATGGGGTTTCACTCAGGTTGGCATATAAGCTCAAAGACAAATGGGTCAGCTGGGAGAGTAGCTAGGCCTGGACTTGGGAACCGGCGGTGCTGAGTGGTGAATGAGGCTTGGGTGGAAAGAGGAAGGCTGAGACTTGTGAGGAGACAGCTTGCGCAGCACAGCAGGAGAAGAGAGCTTAAGTATCTGACACCTGCATGTGGTTCTGGGTGACTGAGGCTGAGCTAAGGAACAGGGTATGGTGGAGAGGCCTTTAAAGCAGGACCAAAGGCTCCCCCTGCCAGTGTGGGCCATCGGGGCTCAGGAGCAGGATGGAACTCTCTGGATGCCACGTGCAGAGTGGCATGTGGGGAGGCCAAGGAGATGCCTTTGGTGTGGGCTAGGGTGGAGGAGGTGGCGGTGGTGAGGGCTCAGCGATGTGAGGGAGATGTGGTTTACAGAGTGACGGGCCCAATGGAGAGAGTGAGAACTAAAGGTCCCAGGGACTTGCTCCCAGCAGCTGAAGGGAGAACACTGAGCCCATGTTTGGTTGTGTCTGGGAGGCATGACCTGGGAACCCCTGCTGGCATGGATGGCATTTACTTATTTGCCTTCATGCCTGTAGTTGATGTAGGGTAACGTCATGATTAATAGCAAAGAGGAGAGAGCTGGTATCGTTGGCATCTGGGCTTGGGTATCCTGTAGGTTGTGGAGCTGGAGAGGAGGGTGGGTAGGGAGTGGCTGTTTGGGGGATAAACTGAGGGTCCTGGTGAGAGGTTGCTTAGGGACACTACTTTCCCCATGGAGGGTGGTGTGACCTTTGCAGATGTGGCCGTGGACCTGTCTCAGGATGAATGGGGGCTTCTAGATGGGGCTCAGAGACTCCTGTACCGTGATGTGATGCTGGAGAATTTTGCACTTGTGGCCTCACTGGGTAAGTGCCTCCCACTCACCCCAGTATCCTTGACTAGGCTCTTTCCTTCCTCGTTTCTCCAAGGGCCACTCTTTCCTCTTTCTAGCCAGAGCAGGACAGTGCTTCCTTCGTAGGTTTTCTTGCATAGGTGCTGCGGGTGCCAGGTTGGGCTGAGTGCACTTCTCCGCCCTCTCCCTGAGCAGCCCTTCAGCAGCCCTGAAGTCTTGCAGTGAAGCCAGTAGATCTAATCAGACTTGGCCTCACCTTGGCACAGTGACTGTCCAGATTAATTGCACCTCTCTGCCCCAGATTCTGCCCCCTTCCCTCCAGGTGACATTTCCTTATGCCTGACTGCCTGGAATTGCAGGTGCCAACATGGTCACTTCTTATGGGGATCACTGAGCTATTCCTGTAAGACACTTCTCCAAGGTTCTTTCTGTAATATTAGTTTTCTTTCCTCTGTGTCCATGGGGTGGGTTGTTCTGTGCCAGTGCTGACCACTCACCTGCCTTGTCCTGCCCTTAGGACTTACATCTTCCAGGTTCCATGTAGTTGCCCCACTGGAGCTGGGGGCCTGACAAGGCAGACATGACTCCAGCCACAGCAAGAGGGGGGCTGACCTTGGGAAGTGGGTGAGGGTTGGCTCAATATCAGGCCCAGGTTCAGATCATACCATGAACCTCTCCAGTGCCCATCATTGTTTTCATACCAAGGACAGGGGCCATAACTTATTTCTGTCTTTTAATTCTCGTTCTTGACATTTTATCCACTTGTCATTTCTACCCTGACTCCTGGGCAGGGCTCATCCACACCTGTCTCTAGCCTTCATGTCTCCCCTGTTCCTCTCCACTGCTCCCTCTGATGTGTTCTCCAACACTAAGCTACACATAATGGGTGAGATGTGTACATACCCTGAACAGTCCATGAACACCAGCTACTCAGTTGCAGTCGCTTTTCTCTTTTGTTCAGTGCTTGTGTCATCAGCAGACAATCCCTGCTGAAAGCTTTTGCAGAGAAGTGAGTTGAAGACCCAGTCTCTCCTTCCTGTGCTGCATCCCATGGTCGTGTCCTTTCCCCCCAGTAGACCTCCCTACTGCCCGGTCTTGCCAGGCTCAGTACTGCACAGCAGACCCTCTCTCACCCTAACTTCAGAACCCTTGTCCTCCCAACAGTACTGTTACTCATCACTGGGTTTGTAAGGTAGACATTTGTAATGGGGTCGCCCCCTCCCACCAGTCTACATACACTTCACTAACATTTCTCTGCTTTCAGGTTTTTGGTTGCAAATGGAGGATGAGGAGGCACCTTCTCAAGGCCCGTCGCACTCCAGGGTTCCCAACACAGGTTCAACCACCCAGAAAACCTGCTCTTGTGAGACGTATGGCCCAGTCTTGAAAGACATTTTGCACCTGGCTGACCACCAGGGAATATTCCCCAGGCAGAAACTTCACACATGTGCAGCATGTGGGAGACAGCCCTGGTTCAGTGTAAGCACTCACCAGCAACAGAAGCGGCACAGTGGAGAGAAACACCCCAGAAGGGGTGAGGACTGGGCTTGGTTCGTTAAGGACTGCAGAGTCCACCTGTCAGAGACTGCCTTCACACGTGGGGGCGGTGGGAAGGATCTCCTGCCCAGCTTAGGCCTTCTCCAGCACCAGCCCACTCACAGCAAGGGGAATTCACCCGGAAGCACTGAGTGCAGGGAGGCCGTTCACATCGGAGAAGGGCATTATAGGTGCAATGAATGTGGGAAAGCCTTTATCCGCAAAAACAGACTTGCTGAGCACCAGAGAGTTCACACTGGAGAAAAACCTTATGGATGCATTGAATGTGGAAAATTCTTCAGCCATAAGTCCAGTCTTACTGTACACCAGAGAGTTCACATGGGTGTAAGGCCTTATGGGTGCAGTGAATGTGGTAAAGCCTTCAGCAGGAGCTCCACTCTTGTTCGGCACCAGAGAGTTCACCCTGGAGAAAAACCTTATGAGTGTCGTGAATGTGGGAAAATGTACAGCGGAAGCAGCCATCTTGTTTTGCATAAAAAACTTCATACTGGAGAACAGCTTTATGAATGCAGCAAATGTGGGAAAGCCTATAGCAGCAAGCACACACTTGTTCAACACCAGAGAGTCCACATTGGAGAAAGGCCCTATGCGTGCAGCAAATGTGGGACATTATTTAGCCACAACTCCAGCGTTATTGTACATGAGCGAGTTCACAGCAGAGCAAGGCCTTATGAATGCAGTCAGTGTGGGAAATTCTTTAACCATTACGCCAACTGTATCACACATCGCAGAGTTCATATCACTGCAAGGCCTTATAGATGTGGCAAATGTGGGAAAGCCTTCAGCTACAAACATAGACTTGTTCAACGTCAGAGAATGCACACCGGAGAAAGAGTTCATGAGTGTAGTGAATACGGTAAACCTTTCAGCCAGAAATACAGACTTGTTCAGCACCAGAAAACCCATACTAGAGAAAGACCTTATGAAAGTAGTGAATGTGTGAAACTCTTTAAGCAAACCTTGGGCCTTTTTGAACACCAGAGAACTCACACTGGACCTTACAAGTGTATTGAATGTGGAAAATCCCTTAGCCACAAAATCACACTTGTTCAGCACCAGAGAATTCACACTGGAGAAAGGCCACATAAGTGTACTGAATGTGGGAAATTTTTTAGCAAAAGCTCTGGCCTTATTGCACATCAGAGAGTTCACACTGGTGAAAAACCATATGAATGCATAAAATGTAGGAAATTTTTTAAGCAAAGATCCAGCCTTGTTGTACACCAGAGGATTCACACTGGTGAGAGACCTTATGAATGCAGTGAATGTGGAAAAGCCTTTAGTCTTAAATCCACACTTGTTAAGCACCAGAGAATACACACTGGAGAAAAGCCTTATGAGTGCAGCAAATGCGGGAAATTCTTTAGCCATAAGTGCAACCTCAGTAGACATCAGAGAAGTCACATTGTTGAAAAGCATTAAAGTACAGTGAATGTGGGACAGCCTTAAGCTAATGGCCTTTCCTCATTTGGTACCAGAAAGTTCAACCTGGAGAAAGGCCTTTGGAGTGGAGGGTGTGTGCTGTTGGCTTGGTGAGTGTGATTGACACCAGTTCTGAGAGGAGTCTTTATGACGTAGCCATCAACCAAGAATTGAATCGCATACATCTGAACATCCACACTGGGGAGATTCCCTGTGAGTGCTGGGTATATGGGAAGATTTCAGGACCTGCATTGTACTTGCTGACCTGCCCAAGGCCCTTGCCTGAGTTAAATCACTGCCAATACCTGTGGCAAAAGCCATTCCACCTCTACCAGCTGGTAAATGTGCATCATGTTACCCAGTGTGCTAAGGGAAGGCAGATCTTTGTATTCTTCCCTTCCCTGAAAGAAATCATGAGTGTTCTGAGGTTACTGGAGTCCACCAAAATTACATTCACACAGTGGGTGTGATTAATACAGAGTTGGGGGTGAGCAAACTAGAGATGTGCCCCATCTATTTCTAGTGCTTCCAGAAATAGTATGGTCACCATAGGGATGAGTATGTACAGGTATCCTCAGGACTTCTAGATTTACACCTCTCCTCTCCTATGGACAAGGTCACTGGTAGAACAAATAATCTTAAAGTTTTCTGGATTCCTGAGGCTACTTGGGCTATTTACCTCAAAGCCACTGTTACTCAGGCAAGAAAATGGAGATTGAGGAATATCGTGGTCCAACAATGTGATTCACAATCGGTATTGCATGCTCGTATTTACTTCCATTGAAGCAAGGCTGCCCTCCCTGATGGATGAGGATAGTTATGGTCAAAGCAATATGTCAAATCTGGTTTTTCAAGAGAAGTTTTATGTGGAACCATTTTTTTAAAGATCAATTGAGATATAATTGACATGCAATAAATTGTGCATGTTTAAATTATAAAGTATATGTATGCTCATGAAACCATTACTGTAATCATGATATTGAATATATCCATCACCTCCAGAATTACCTCATCCCCTTTTACAATCTCTCCCTCCCTGGCTCATTCCCATGATCATTAATTTACTGTCTTTCACTATAAACGTTCTTTTCTAGAATTTTATATAAATGGAAAAACAAAATGTTTACTCTCTTTTTGCCTCCCTTCCCCCCCCCCATACAACATAATTATTTTCAGATTCTAACATGTTGCACGTATGAGTATTTTTGTTACAGGGTAGTACTCATATGGGTATGCTGCAATTTGTTTTTCTATTCATTTTAAATGGACATTTGGATTGATTCTGGTTTGGAACTGTTACAAATAAAGCTGTTATGGACATTCATGTACTGGTCTTAATCTTGGGTTAATACTTAAGAGTAAAAGGCTTAAGTGTCTCATTTGTACCCATGACATTTTAATTTATTGAAGTGATTGAGTGTCAACACGGAGAGGTCAGTATCTTTCAAAGCAGAATTTATTATATTTCCCAAGGGAAGGGGGGCACACCATGTCACACAGGGCCACATGAAGAGCACCAGTGTTGGTCAGGAGGCTGAAAAGAGTGAGGGAAAGGCGTAGGCCACAACCTTCATTGGGGTTTTCGTGGGAGGGGCAAGGCAGGGTAAAGTGTTTAGGGTTGGGTTACAATAATTCCAGCAGGTTTTGGATTATAGGATTGGTCTCTAGTTGTCTGATACCTTGCCCTGGGATGGTTCAGGGCAGGGGAAATATTGGCTTGGTGCATGACAGATAAGGAGGTGGTTGGGGCTATAGACTTGGATTAGTTGATTTGTATATGAGAGACATGCTCCTGGCTAAACCATTTGTTATCTCAAGAATGGGATACGTGGGAGGGGTGGTCTCTCCCTGACCTACAAGCATTTTAAGATGTCAAAACAAAAAAGTACAAAAATAATTTTAAAACGGAGGCAAAGGGTAAGCAGATGTGTACCTTTTTATGAAGTGACAAACTGAAAGTGTTTATACCATTTTACGTTCCCACCAGCAGTGTATGAGAATTTTGATTGTTCTATGTTTTCACCAGCACTTGGGATGGTCAGTCTTTAATTTTAGCCATTCTTTTTAGGTTTGTAGTGTGGTATTTCTCTGTGACTTCATTTGTATTTCCCTAATGACTAATGTTATTTAGTATGTTTACATGTGCTTACTGTCATCCCTCTATTTTTTAAAAATATATTTTTGTTAAAATATAGTTAACATGCAATATTATGTTATTGGGTTGTCAGAAAAGTCATGATGTATTTTTTTCTATGTTTTTCATTGTAAAAATGCATCATGACTTTTCCAACAACCCAGTAGTTTCAGGTGTACATCACAGTTCTTCAACAGTACCCACCTGGCACTATACATTGTTATTACCATATTAGTTATTATATTCCCTATGCTAAAGAAGTGATCACCATGATAAGTTCAGCAACCACCTGACACTGTACCATGCGATCACAATATTATTGACTATATTTCCTATGCTATATATTACATCCCCAAGACTTATTTGTTTTATACCTGGAACTTTGAGCCTATTATTTCCCTATATCTTCCCCCCCCCCTTTTTTTAAATTTTCAATTACAGTTGATGTTCAGTATTATTTTATATTAATTTTAAGTGTACAGCATAGTGGTTAGACATTTGTATAATTTACAAAGTGATCCCCCTGACTAGTACCCATCTGGCACTATAGTTATTACCATATTATTGATTGTATTCCTGATGCTTTACATTTCCATGACTATTTTATAACTATCAATTTGTATTTATTATCCCTTCACTTTTTTCACCCTGCCCCTCCAAACCCCTCTCATCTGTCACCCCAATAAATCTAATACCCATCTGACGCCATACATAGTTACCACAATATTATTGACTGTATTCCTTATGCTGTACCCTACATCCCCATGACTACTTTGTAACAACTAATTTGTATTTCTTAATTCCTGCCCCTTTTTCACCCATCCTCCAATCCCCCTCCTATCTCTCAATCATCAAAATGTTGTTTTATCTACAAGTTTGATTGTTTCCTTTGTCTTATTTTAAGATTCAACTTAGAAGTGAAATCATATGGCATTTGTTTGTCTTTTGCTGTTTGACTTACTGCACTCAGCACAATACCCTCTAGGTCCATCCATGTAGTTGCAGATGGCAAGATTTCATTCTGGCAAGATTTCATTCTTTTTTACAGTTAATACATACATATATATATATATATATATATATATATATATATATATATATCACCTCTTCTTTATTCATTCATCCATTTAGGTTGCCTTCATATCTTGGCTATTGTAAATAATGCTGCAATGAACATATGGATGAGCACATCCCCTCGAAAGTAGCATTTCGGGTTTCTTCAGATAAATACCCAGAAGTGGGATTACTAGGTCTTTCTTTTGTCTCTTGTTAAGTCTTTGTTTTAAAGTCTTTTGTTTGATTTAAGCATTGCTACCCCAGCTTTTTGTTTTTTCCATTTTCATAAAAGATCTTTTTCCATTTCTTTACTTTCAGTTGTGTGTGTCTTTCCATCTGAAGGGAGTCTCTTGTAGGCAGCATATGTAAGGGTCTTGTTTTCTTATCCATTCAGCCCGCATATCTTTTGATTGAAGCATTTAATCCATTTATATTTAAATTAATTTTTGATAGATATGTAGTTATTGCTATTTTATTCATATTTTTAATTTTTTTTCTTAACGAAGTCCCTCTAAGATTCCCTGTAATACTGGTTGGGTGGTGATGAACTTCTTTAGCTTTTTCTTGTCTGGGAAGCTCTTTATCTGTCCTCCAACTCTAAACGATAGCTTTGCTGGGTAGAATACTCTTGGTTTGTAATTCTTTGCTTTTCATCACTTTGAATATTTCCTGCCATTCCCTTCTGACCTGCAAAGTTTCTGTTGAGAAATCAGTTGACAGTCTTATGGGAACTCCCTTGTAGGTAACTAACTGCTTTCCTCTTGCTGCTTTTAAGATTCTTTGTCTTTAATCTTTGGCATTTTAATTATGGTGTGTCTTCGTGTGGACCTCTTTGGGTTCATCTTGTTTGGGACTCTCTGTGCTTCCTAGGCTGGTATATCTATTTACTTCAGTAGGTAAGAAAGTTTTCCATCATTTTTTCTTCAAATGCATTTTTTTAAAAGATTTTTTAAAAAAGATTTTTATTGGGGAATTGGGGGGATGGGAACAGTGCTGGGGAATTGGGGGAAGGGGAACAGACAAGTTGCTCTCCTTTTGTTCTTCAGTCTAGTTGTGGAGAACGTTGCTTCACTGGCCCAAATTGGCACCATCATTGCGCTCTTCCCGGGCGAGGCACTTCAGTCGCCGGCTTCTGGACGGCCACTCACTGCGGCTGCTGGCTGCTCACGCTGGCTGCTGGCTACACATGGTAGCCCATGGCAACCCACTGCCACAGGGTCTTCAGCCTACGCCGTCGCCGGTGACTCACGGCAGCCTAGCTCCAGGTCGAGCCGTTGTTCAGCATCTTAGCTGTGGAGGGCAGTGTCACTGACCCTCATATGTGGGATCCGAACCGGGGCCCTCTGGCATCCCAAGCCAGTTCTTAACCATCACGCCACTCGGCCAGCCCTGAAAGATTTTTTATTGGGGAATTGGGGGAGGGGAACAGATAGTTGCTGTCCATTTGTTCTTCAGTCTAGTTGTGGAGGACGTGGCTTCACTGGCCCATGTTGGTATTATCATTGCGCTCTTCCAGGGTGAGGCAATCGCTCACCAGCAGTTGGATGCCCGCCCATGGCGGCTCACAGCAGCTCACGAAAGCTCAAGCCCACTGCCGGCCAGCCCCACTGCAGCCTACGTCATCACTGGCGACTCATGGCAGCCCAGCTCCAGGTCTAGCCGCTGTTTACTATCCTAGCTATAGAGGATGAAGCGTCACTGGCCCTTATATGTGGGATCTGAACCACATATCTGAGGGCCCTGCTGCTCAGAGCTGGAGTCCCAAGCCAACTCCCAACCAACGCGCCACTCAGCCGGCCCCCAAATACATTCTTAATCCCTTGCTTTCTCTCTCCTCCTTGTGGTACCCCTATGATGTGACTGTTGTTATGCTTGATGTTGTTCCAGAGGTCTCTTAAACTATTCTTATTTTCTTGGATTCTTTCTTTTTTTTCTTTCTTTTTTGCTGTTCTGATTAGGTGTTTTCTGCTACCTTGTCTTCCAAATTGCTGATCTGTTCCTCTGCTTCCTTTAACCTGCTGTTGATTCTTCCTAGTGCATTATTCATTTCAGTTACTGTATTCTTCACTTCTGACTGGTTCTTTTTTATGGTTTCTATGTCTT
Organism: Hipposideros armiger; assembly: GCF_001890085.2. Classification (NCBI taxonomy): domain Eukaryota; kingdom Metazoa; phylum Chordata; class Mammalia; order Chiroptera; family Hipposideridae; genus Hipposideros; species Hipposideros armiger. The sequence goes on from NW_017731959.1 coordinate 17,203, forward strand.
TTTAATGCTTGTTATCTCTTTGTTGAAGTTCCCACTAAATTCCTTGAGCATCCTTATAATCATTGTTTTGAACTCTGTCTCTGATCAGTTACTTACCTCTATTTTGTTTAGTTTTTTCTCCTTTTATTTGGAACACATTTCTTTGTTTCTTCATTTTGGCTGCCTCTCTGTTTGTTTCTATGTATTAGGTAGATCTACCATGTCTCCCAGTCTTGGTCAGGTGGCCTTATGTAGTACATGTTCTGTGAGGCACTGGCATAGTCTCCCTGGTCACCTACTTCAGGTGCTCCAGGTGTGTCTTGTGTGGGTTATGTGTGCCCTCCTGTTATAGTTGAGCCTTGATTACTATTGGCATGTAAGTGGGTGGGATTGACCCTTAGGCTGACTGTGGGGTTTGTCCACATCCACAGCTTATGGGCTGCTAGCGAGGTGTTTACCCCACTGAGTGAGATTTGCCCCAGTGGTCTCTAAAACCTGTTGAGACCACCCTTCATGTGTGCCACTTGTGGGGCTAATTGGGCAGTGTTCTGCTGTGGTCTGAAGTCAACCTCCAAGTATGTTGGTTTTGGGGCCTCTTGGGAGGAGCGCCTTCAGATTATTTACTGCCTGTGACTATTCAGGGACTACCTGGTAGGAGCTACAAAGTGATCTATGGTTGTTCACCACCTGTGCTAAATCTGGAGGCATGTGGGAGAGGCCAGACAACAAACCTCAGCTGTCTGCCACCAATACCAGGCCTGGGGTAGCTCTGCAAAAACCAGGACACCCCAAGGCCTCCTACCACCTGCCAGCTCCCTTAAGGTTCAGCCGCTAATAGAGCCTTGTGTGGAATGCAAGTTGGGTGAGGCAGGGTTTCAGGAAGTCACTTGAGTGGGAAGAGTTGTGGTCACCAGGTTAATGTAAATACTGGTTTGGTGCCAGTGCTGAGCCTGGACTCAGCAAAAGTCTCAGAGCACACTGAGGCTAGTCGTCACCTGTTGGGTGCCTGCCAGACTTCATTAGTTTTCCAAGAAAGAGTGCAATGCAAGCAGAGTTGGCTGCTCCCTGAGAAAATGCCTTCGGCACTGGGGGAGTCGAGTGGGGCTGGGTCCCAGTGAGTCAGCACTCAGAGCATCAAAACTCACGGGCCAATCAGATTCAGATTTGGCCTTGGTGGGGGCGGGCTCAACACAGGAAAGATGGCGGCTGGCTACAAGGGAGGAGGATCTCACACAGGGAAAATGCCAACTGTCCTCCAGCCCTCCCCACTGAAACCACAAACGTCATTCTGCCCCCCGTATATCTCCAATGCCTCCCGAGTCACCATACCTTTGCTGGAGCCCAAGGTGAGTGCCTGCGAGCGAGTGAGTTTGTGCGTGGGCCATTTAAGAGGACGTCTAGGTTTTCCATAGCCTCCTGTCCCACACGGATGGTCGGAATCCCGTTTTTCACAGCTCGATGTTGTGGGGGCTCCTCTTCCTAGCACCAGTACTCTGGGGTGGAGAGCCTGGTGTGGGGGCCTAAGGTCCCTTGCTCCTCTGGGGGGAATCTCCACGACTGAGATATCCCTCCTGATTCTCAACCTCCACACGGAGGTTTGGGGCCTGCTTCATGTCTCCACCCCTCCTACCAGTCTCCAAATGGCTTCTTTATATTTTTGGTTATAGGACTTTTGTTCAGCTAGACTTCAGATGGTTCTCCAGGTTGATTTTTCTATACGTTCATTGTAATTTTATTTTAATGTGCTCACGGAAGGACGCAGGCACAGTGTTTATCTACTCCACCATCTTGTATCTCTCAGTTTTGCCATTTCTTACAAAACTAAACTTACTCTCACCACGTGGTCAAACAATTGTGCTCCTTGGTTCTTATCCAAATGAGTTGAAAACTTATGTCCACAAACAAATACGCAAATATTTATAGCAGCTTAATTCATAGTTGGAAGCAACCAAGATGATATTCAGCAGGTAAATGTATAAATAAACTGTGTTATATCTACACAGTGGAGCTTTATTAAGTGATAAAAATGAATGAGCTATCCAACCACAGAAAGTCATGAGGGAACCTTGAATGCATATTTTAAGTGAAAGAAGTCCATTTGAAAATGCTATAGATTGTATGATTGCAACTATATGATATGGAAAAAAACCAAAATTATGGAGTAAAAAAAAAATCAGAGATCACCAGGGGCTTGGAGGCACGGAGAGAGGGATGAATAGGTGTAACATGGAATTTTTAGGGCAGTGGAGCTATTCTGTATAATACTGTAATGGTAAACACTTGTCATTATACTTGTCAAAGCCCATACATAGAATGTACAATAAAAGTAAGTGTAAACTGTGGGCTTTGGTTAATAACAATATAATATGTTGGCCCATCAATTTAACAAATGTAACACATGAATGCAAGATCATAAGAATAGGGGAACTGGAGGTGAGGGAATATATGGGAACTCTCGGTACTTTTTCCTTAAATTTTCTGTAAACCTGAAACAGCTCTGAAAAATAAAGTATTAAAAATGGTGCATTTTATGTTACATAAGGTATGTCTCCAATATTTAACATTCGCAAATAATAGAATCACTTACGTGTATAGATTAATGAATTTTGACAAATATACACACCTATATAGTCATCACAAAACACAATACATTGATAAACTCCAATTTTGTTTGTGTCTATTTACTGTCAACCTACGTCCTCCTCTTCTTTATCAGCCATAGGCAACACTGATATGCTTTTTGACACTATAGATCAGTTTAAAAATTTTACATCCATTGGAATGGAACATTTCTTAAAACAACTTTATTGAGATATAATTCACATAAAATACAATAACCATTTAAAATGTACAATTCAGGACGGCCAAGTGGCACGTTGGTTAGGAGTTGGCTTGGGACGCCAGCTCTGAGCAGCAGGGCCCTGGTTCGGATCCCACATGAGGGCCAATGACGCTGCACCTTCTACAGCTAAGATGGTGAACAACAGCTCGACCTGGAGCTGGGCTGCTGTGAGTCACCGGCGACAGCATAGGCTGCAGTGGGGCTGGCCGGCAGCAGGCGTGAGCTTTCATGAGCTGCCGTGAGCTTTCGTGAGCCGTCCACTGGCCAGCGAGCGACTGCCTCACCCTGAAAGAGTGCAATGATACCAACATGGGCCAGTGAAGCCACATCCTCCACAACTAGACTGAAGAACAAAATGACAGCAACTTGTCTGTTCCCCTTCCCCCAATTCCCCAACGCTGTTCCCCTCCCCCAATTACCCAATTTTAAAAATCTTTTAAAAAATAATATAAAATAAAGTGTACAATTCATTGGGTTTTCACATATTCACAGATATGTGCAACCACCATCATAGCCAATTATAGAACATTTTTATTGCTTCAAAAGTAAACCCTGTATCCTTAGCTGTCACTCTTAAAACAATACTTCATTCCTTTTTATGAGCAAATAATATTCCATTGTATGACTTTACTACATTTTCCCCATTCATCAGGGGATGAACATTTGAGTTGTTTTACCATTTTGCTGTTATGAAGAATGCTGCTATAAATATTGTACAAATTCTTGGGTGGATATGTTTTCATATCTCTAGGAGTGGAATTGCTGAGTCATATGATAACTCTGTGGTTAAGTGAGCATCTGTCAGACTCTTTTCCAAAGCTATTGCACCATTTTACATTCCCACCAACACTATATGAGGGTTCTGATTTCTCTATATCCTTACCAACACTTATTGTTTGACTTTTTGAGTCCTGCCATCCTCATGGTATATCATTTTGGTTTTGACTTGCATTTCCCTAATGACTAGTTATATCTAGCATCTTTTCATGTGTTTATTGGCCATTTGTATATCTTCCTTGGAAAACTTTCTATTGGGGTCCTTTTCTGCCTTTGTCCTTTTATTGTTCAGTTGTAAGAGGTTCATTATTCTGGATACTAGACACGTATATGATTTACAAATATTTGCTCCCATTCTATTAATTGTCTTTTCACTTCCTGATATTGTTTTTTGCAGAACAAATGTGTCTAATTTTGATGTAGTTCAAATTATTTTTTTGTGTGCTTTTTTGTGTCATATCTAAAAACCTTTTGCCCAACCTGATGTCAATAATATTTTCCTGTGTTCTTCTAAGAGTTTTATAGCTGTCACACTTACATATAGGTCTCTTATCAATTTTGAGTTAATATTTGAAATATGGATCCAACTGCATTCTTTTCATGTTGTCCCATCACTATTTGCCCCATTATCCAGTTGTTCCAGCATCATTTGTTGAAAAAGACTGTTATTTTCGCATTGAATGGTCTTGGCACCTTTGTCAAATATCAATTGACTACACATGTGAAGATTTACTTTGGGGCTCTCTATTCTATTACACTGCTATGTATTTCTATCCTTGTGCCAGTACCACATTGTCTTGATTACCACCTCTTTGTAATAAGTTTTGCAATGGGAAGTGTGATTTCTCCAACATTGTTCTTTTTCAAGATTGTTTTGAATATTATGGATCCTTTGAAATTCCATATTAATTTTAAAATCAGCTTAATTTCTACAAAAACGTCAGCTGGGATTCTGTTAGGTACACCATTGAATCTATAGATCAATTTGGGATTATTGGCAACATGATTTAAGTGTCCTTATCCATAAAAATAGATTTTTTCCATATATAGAGATCTTTAATTTCTCTTAACAATGCTTTTCATCTTGTATTGCACTTTTTAATTTTTTTATTGAGGTAACATTGGTTAATAACATAAGTTTCAGGTGTACAACGTTATAATTTGATATCTGTACACTCTATTGCATGCTCACTACCAAAAATCTGGTTTCCACCAACTACCATATATTTACCCCCTTTTGCCCATTTTGCCCTCTCCACTCTCTTCTGCTCTGGGAACCACCATTCTATTGTTTGTTTCTGAGTTTGTTACTGATTAATTTTCTTACTTCATCTGTTACTTTTTGTTTTATATTCTACATGGGTGAAATCATATGGTTTTTGTTCTTTCCCTTCTGACTTATTTCATTTCATTTAGCATATATGTACGTGTGTGTGTGTGTAATGTCTTCTTGATGGGTTGTCCTTTTTGTCATTTAAAATGTCTATATTTGTCTTTTGTTATGTTTTTTTTCCCCTTGAGATCTATATTTTCTGATATGAGAATGGCTACACCTTCTTCATTCTGGATTCTATTTGCTTGGAGTGTCATCTTCTACCCTTTCACTTAGAGTCTATGTTTATCTTTGGAACTAATATGGGCCTCCTGAAAGCATATAGTTGAGTGTTGTTGTTTTTTAAGATTTTATTGGGGAATTGGGGGAGGGGAGCAGCGCTGGGGAATTGGAGGAAGGGAAACAGACACGTTACTGTCCTTTTGTTCTTCAGTCTAGTTGTGGAGGATGTTGCTTCACTGGCCCACGTTGGTATTATCATTGTGCTCTTCCCTGATGAGGCAGATCAGTCACTGACCTCTGGACAGCTGCCCACAGCGGCTCTTGGCAGTTCACACCGGCTGCTGGCTGCTCACGCTGGCTGCCGGCCACTCACGGTAG
>NW_017731959.1:26617-35267 GCF_001890085.2 Hipposideros armiger
TATATATATATATATATATATATATATATATATATATATATATATATATATATATATATATATATATATATATATATATAAAAGTGTCGGAAGAGAAAGCAGGTAGTCCAAGTGGTCAGTTATTAATATTAACAAAGGACCTCTAAAACAAAGGCGCCTCAGTGGGGGAAGGTGGCCTGGCCCTTCAGCTAGTTGTCTGGCTGGCAATGTGTTGATTCAAGATTGCTATTTTTGAAGCAGATGCTCTTTGAAATGGATACCTTGACAATCAAAGCTAAGTCAGGCACTTACTTTGTAATAAAAACAAACGAACAAACGTTAGGGCTTACACTAGTGCCCCCTAAGTCCAGTAGACTTTCTTCTCTCTTTCCTTTTTGTTTCTGTGTACTTTCAGGAATGTTTTTGAACTCGCTGGTTCTTCCCTTGCTGGATCAAGTTTGCTTTTGAAGCTCTGTATTGAATTTTCCAGGTGAGTCATTGTTCTTTAGTCCCATAATTTGTTTGGTTAGGATTTCTATCCCATTGTTGAACGTCTTGTGTTGTTCACGTAGTTATCCCGATTTTGCTTAGCTGTCTGTGTTCTCTTGGAGGTCACTGAACTTCCTTAAGGTAGTTATTTTTCAGTCTGTTTTGTAGCTCTCCACACTGTTAGGGCCAGTTATTGATGCTTTATTTCATTCCTTTGGTGACAATGTTTTCTTGATTGTTCATGATCCCTGCGGCCTTGCATTGGTGCCTGCACATTTTAAAAAGTTACCTCCTCCAGTAATTATAGATAGGCTTCTACATGGACAGCCCTTCACCAACCAGACTGGGCAGACATTCTGGGCGAGGCAGCTGGTGGATTCCTCAGGAAAGCCTGGTACCAGAGTCCAGGGGTGGACAGGCCTGGTGCCAGGGTCTGTAGGAGCTGGTCTGACACCAACCCAGTCACCCAGACCTTGGCACTGGGCCAAAGACCTAGCCATGTAGCCTGTCCATATGGACAGGTCTGGAGCTTGGGCTTGACCTGGCATTGGGGTGGGCCTAGAGCTTAAGCCTCTGGCAGCAGGCCTGGAGCCTGAATGCATAGGATCTGGCCTGTAACCAGGAACCAATGTGGCAGGCCTGGCGCCTGGGTCTACCGGGGCTGACCTGGCATCTGGGTCATATGGGCTGGAATAGAGCATGGGCCCATAGAGCTAGACCTGGAATCTGAGATTGAAGGGTGGCCTGGTGCCAGGAACAACAGGGGTGAACCTACAGCTTGTGTTCATGGGTGCTGGTCTAGAGGGGCTGGCCTGGAAACTGGGTATGTAGGTCTGGAACCTGAGTCTGAGTGGGGTACCTTGGCCCCAGGGTGCACTGGGGAAGGACTAAGCCTGGGTCTGTGGGTGCAGGCCACTAGGATGGTAGGTGGGTGGGGGCTGGAGTAACCTTGGAAACAGCTGGAACCCGAGTCTGCCGGGGAGGGCCTGGACCCTGGATTTACAGTCAAACAGTTCATTTTTCCACATGAGACAGCTCCTCGGTGGAGAGCATCTCTCTCGGTGTTCATCTAAATGGATCTAGGTAGAGGTGATGCAAGTAAACTGAAACTGTTGATCCAATCTTCAATGCATCTTTTCTCATTTCTTTGCTCTACCTGAGTGCTGCAGTCTCCCACCTGGATACTACAGCTTTTGAGACGGCATTTTTGTGTGTGAATCACTGTCAAATTGGAGGCTGTGACAGCATGAAGGCTGGAACTTACTATTCTACTACCTTGCTGATGTTGCTCTTTATGTCTTAGAGTCTTTTTATATCCTAAGTAAAACGGAATGAGTTCATTCTAGGTGTTCCTAATGGTATCCAAATGGGGCAGTTTCCTTGAAAGGCGCCATTTGTAGACAAAGATAAAGAAGGTTGAGGGAAGTAATTTGATTTGCTGAAATGGGCGAAAATGGTAAGCACCTGATCCAAGCCGGGAATCTGAGTCTGACTGTCTCTGGTATCTGTGCTGTTTAACCAAAAACTTCACAAATTGCTTCATAAAGGTCTTGAATCCAGGCATGACACAGTAGGACCCTAACTGCCAAACCCACACTCACTCAGGGAGCAACGGATTCTGTCTTAGATTTGTCATACATGAAACCATTTACTCTCACAACAGCCCTGTGCAGTAAGTACTACATTACTAAATTACCCATTTACCACTGAGGAAACTGAAGCAGAGAGAATTTTAGTAACCTGCACAGGGCAGTACAGCTCCTAGCCAGCCGAGTTAGGATTTGACACCAAGTGTTATGGCTCTAGAGACCGGGCTCCAGAGCACTAAGCAGGAAACCCCGCACAGTCCTGTCTGGAGCCAGTGACCTTGGAGAAAATAGGCCATTGTGGTGTACGGGAGAGGTGAATGAGAGGATGTAACCATGGGAGCAGGAGAGCAAGGGAGGGGGTGTTTTGGTTATTTTATGAAGTAGTAAAAAAAAAAAAATACTGTTTCCTACAGTAAGGATCCTATTATGCTGGATAAAGATGAATATTAAGTGAAACCAATTCCACATTTACTGGCTTATCTCATGGGAATCTGTTGGTGTCTTATGAGGTGGGACTTGAGAATGAAAGCTTTCCCGCACTTGATGCATTCCTAGGGCTCCTCTCCAGTGTGACTCTTCAAGTGTCTACTGAAACAGAGTAGTAGCAAAAGGCGTTCCCACAGACTCTGCATTCAAAGGGTTTTAGCCGGTGTGAGTCATATGATGAACACAAGGTGAGTGTTGACTGAGGGCCTTTCCACATTTATTGCACGTGTGGGGCTTCCCTCCAATGTGTTGAATATTCATGTGTTGACGCAAATTAAACTTGGAGCAAAAAGTTTTCCCACACTCTTTGCACTTAAAGGGTTTCTCGCCAGTGTGGATCCAACTGTGTTGGATAAAACCGGAGTGGAAGGAGAAAGACTTTCCACATTTATCGCATTCATAGGGCTTCTCTCCTGTGTGAATCCGCCTGTGCTCCGTGAGGTGTGACTTGCGACAAAAAGCTTTCCCACATTCACTGCACTCATAGGGCTTCACTCCAGTGTGAATCTGCATGTGTTGGCTCAAGTTAAATCTGTAGCAAAAGGCTTTCCCACAGTCTTTGCAGACAAAGGGTTTTTCTCCAGTGTGGGTCTTCCGATGCTTAATTAAATTAGAATGGTTGAGGAGGGCCTTTCCGCATTTACTGCACTGATAGGGTTTCTCTTCAGCGTGGCTCTTCGTGTGTCGCCTGAGAGCAGAACTGTTGCAAAAGGTTTTACCACATTCTTTGCACTCAAAAGGCTGCTCTCCAGTGTGAATCTGTTGGTGCTGCATGAGGTCTGATGTACAGCTGAAGGTCTTCCTACACTGTATGCACTCATAGGGCTTTGCTTTAGCACGGACACAGTCACGTACGAGATCCCGATTCCTGACATTCTGGCAGTCACTGTATTCATAATGGTTCTTCCCTGCTTGTTTCATGGGGTCTTTAACTCGTCTGTGTGCGTGACTGTTATGGAGAACACCTACTGGGGAGACTCGCGGCTGTAAAATCCTTGAGTGTAGACTGTCACCTGTCCCCAACTTACTGCATTTAGGGTTCATCTTCCCAGTGCCAGTCTTCTTGTGGGGGTCTTTCACTGGCCTTAAGGTTCCTTCCTGCATTTCTGATGGCCCTTCCTGAGTTTTGGTTTTTCTAGCCCTGGAGTTCCTTGAAGCTCCCTGTCTCAGCCGTAACTGAAGTGAGGACCCCTTGGACAAGAGCAGCTGAGAAGTGGTTGCCTCTGTAGTTTCTGATTTTGCTCTGGCTCCTGAAAAAGAATTCAATACATAAGAGTGAACTATTAGTGATGCCAACATAGAAGAAACAAAATCACCACTTTTCGAGGGAAAATGAGGATGAAAATAATGCCTCTGAGCCTGTTATGTTTTCACATTTCTGAAACCCAGGTTTACAATTTTGTTTTTTCTGTTCCTTGGGCTCTTGACACTTAAAAAGGGAAAACTCAAGAGGGGATGCTGGGGCAGAGGACAGAAGGTCTGGTGGAAGAATCCTCCTTATACTCCTGAGTGAAGGAGGGTGGACAGAACAGTGATGACATCATATACAGTATGTTGGCTCTAAGAGAGAACCTCTCATCATGGTGCTAGGAGAGCACAAATAATAGATGCACCAATTCCAGTCCAGATGAGGCAGTGAGAAATCACAAGAGATTTCCCAGGAGGCACGCCAGGAGTTGTTTCCTCATAGAGAGGTAGAAATTGCCTGACAGAGGAAGTGGAAGGGGGTGGTGCAGGCAAAAGAGACAGAATGTACAAAATCAGTCTTAAGTGAAACCTAGATGCCTAGGGAAATTTAGGTTATGAGAGAACGTTGGAGATATGAAGGTAGAAACACATAGAGGCAGAGGGCGAGCAGATTCCCAGGATTCTGACTGGGGTGCCAGTGATCACAGTCATTGCTACTCCCCAGACAAAGTTTACAAGGTAGAATGAGCACAATATGAGCAGACATATTAAGTCTGCTGTGCCAGAGGACTAGCCATATATTCCTGGCACAAAACAGGTACAATCTGGATAGCAAAAATTATAAATATTTATTGGGTTGTCGGAAAAGTCATGACGTATTTTGTCTATGTTTTTCAAAGGTCATTTATTTATATAAAGACCAAAGATCAATCAATGATATATTGCCCGTTTTGTTCAATAACCTTTTGCCATCTTTCAGTGAGCTTCATAATTCCTTGTTCATAGAAGGACCTGTCTTTATTTGCGAAAAACTGAACAAGGTGCTGATTTACAGCCTCATCTGAATTGAACATTATACCACGCAAGGNGCGCCACTCAGCCGGCCCTCTTCTTGGCTGTTCTTTACGATTCTCTATCATTCAGATCACAATCTTCCATGACTTTGAGTTGGGTTTCTGGAGAATTGTAATTTCCTGTTATCATGTTGCCTTGGTTGTTCATGGTGCTTGACATGGTGCTGGTTGTTCCTCTGCTGGTGCATTTGAAGTCGTTTCTTATTAGGTCCCATTTTAACAATTCCGCAGGTTGATAATTAGGTCTTTCTTTTGTTTTCTAGTAGATGCTGTATAGTGGAAGTTTGTTTTGTTTTACCTGTGCTACTTGTGCCTTTGGGGTCGTGGTGGGGGAACATAGCTGTAACTGTGGAAACTGTCACCTGGGTGACTGGGGTGGTGGTTGCCCCTTTGACATCTGGGTCACCTGGGTTTTGGGGCACCACTACCATGGTGAGAGGCTGGGTTCCTGAGCCCATCAGGCTGTTACTTGGTTCTCTATGACTGCTGGCACTGCTCTTCTATAGCCAGGAGTCTGTAGATGCATCTCCCCTGCTGTTACCGGGCCCTGCTGCAATAGGGGTGGGAACCGGCTTCTCAGGTGCCCATACTTCTGCTTCTCTTAACCTCCACCTGGCCATAGTGTGGGGGTCACACCCCAACTTCTCCACCAATACTACATTGGCTGGGGCCTCAGGCTCAGCTGCAGGGGGCAGGGAACTGTCTGCAGGCACCACCCCAAATTTACCCCCATCCTGCTTCCCGTGTTGCTATATGTCCTCCTTCAGATAGGTGGACCTCTCAGGTGTTGAGCTGAGGAACCTTTGTTGGGCTACAGGTGTCTGACTAGTTGTAGATTTAACATACAAATGGGTCTTCTCACTCCACCATGATGCTTATGTCACTCCTTCTGTTTACTTTTAAAGTCATTATTGATAGTTAAGGGCTTACCATCACCATTGTATGCATTTGTTCATTTATCCCTGTTCTCCTTTATGAGTTTTTTGTGATACACTTTGATTCTTTTTATCTTTCTTGCATTTCTTTGTGGTTACTGAGGCTTGTATAAGACTCTTATCAATCTATTTTGAGCTAATTACAACTTAACTTCAATCACATACATTTTTACTTCCCTCACACATTTTTTATTACTGATGTCAGAATTCATTTCTTTTTTCTTTTGTGTATCTAGTAAACAAATCTTGTGGTTACAATGATTAATCTTTAATTTTTATACTAGGGTTAAAAATGACTTATGAAATCACCCTTAGTTTTACTTTACTCTGTATGTCTATATATGTATCTTTACCTGTTACTTTTACTTTCAAACTTCTCCTTGATTTTTGACAATTATGTTTAGCTATATACCTCTTTAGGTTTAATTTCTCTGTTATCTTTTGGGCTTCCTTTTGGAATTTGGATATCCTTTTCCCTCACCAGATTTGCAGAGCTTTCAGCCACTTTTTGTTTAAATATGTTATCTGCCTTTTTCAATTTCCATGTATACAGTTATCCCTTGGTATCCACATGGAATTGGTTCGAGGATGTCCTGTGGATACCAAAATCTGCAGATGCTCAAGTCCTTTATATAAAATGGCTGAGTATTTGCATATAATCTAAGCACATCCTGCCTATACTTCAAATCATCTCTAGATTACTTATAATACCTCATACAAATAGTTATTCTGTATTGTTTAAGGAATGACAAAAGTGTACATGTTCAGCACAGATGCAACCATTGTACTGAACTACACAGGCCTAACTAAATAGCACGTCAGCAACAATGTAACTTTTTTCCACTTTTGATCCGTTGTTGGTTGACCCCAATGATACGGAACATGTGGATACGAAGGACTGACTGTATAAGTGGTTTGCTTGATGGTGTCTGTTTGTACCGGTCTCAGTCTATCAATAACCAATGTTGTGGCTGGACCAGTCCATGTGTCTCTTATTATGACTGCAAGAAACCCTTTAGCAATAACCATCAGGAAACTTTGAAAAGATACAGGTTTATTACTTACAAGACCTGGAAATTACACGGTACACCTGGAGCCACAGGTATAGAGCATAGGCCTAGGGTTCTGCTTTTATTGGGGTTGAGGGTGGGGGCCTAGGGCTTCACGGGCTCACTCTTTATTGTGAATTTAAAATATAAGGGTGGGGGGTCTGGTTGGGTGGTTCAGTTGGTTAAGAGCNATGTGGGATCCGAACCGGGGCCCTGCTGCTCAGAGCTGGCGTCCCAAGCCAGCTCTTCACCAGTGCACCACTTGGCCGGCCCAAGTGTTGTTTCTTAAATCCATTCTGCTACTCTGCTTTTAATTGGTGAGTTCAGTTCATTTACATTTAGGGTGATTATTGATATATGAGGTCTTACTACTGCCACTTTATCATTTGTTTTCTGATTGTTTTGTATCTCCATTGATTCTTTTTCCTTGTATTTCTATCTGCTATTTTATTTGAGGGTTTTCTATGATGTTTTTCTCCATTTCCTCTTTTTTTGTTTTATATTTCAGCTCTGGATTTTTGTTTTATGGTTACCATGAGGTTTGTATAAAATGTCTCATAGATAAAATAGTCCTTTTTCTTCTCATAGTATCTTATCTTCATTCAACTATATAAATTCCATCCCTTTTCTCCTCCCCTTTAATGTTTTGGTTGTCACAAATTATCCCTTTTTATGTTGTGCATTCGTTACCAAATTGCAGTAGCTGTAGTTATTTTTAATGCTTTCCTCCCTATAACCTTTGTTATAATTAAGGTTTTTAACATCCTATTCTGAAATAGAGTTGCAATTTTGTTTTTCTGTCACCTTACTCAAAGTTTTCTTTACTTTTGTCTTTTTGGTTTTGGTAGAAGAGTTCCTTTTAACCTTTCTTGTAATGCTGGTCTTTGGGTGGTAAATTCCCTCAGCTTTTGTCAGGAAAAGGCTTTATTTCTCCTTCATATCTAAAGGATAACTTTGCTGGATATATTATTCTTGGCTGGTGTTGTCTACCTTTAAATATCTGAATATGCCATGCCACTGTCTCCTGGCCTGTAGTGTTTCTGCTGAGAAATCTGATAACCCAATGTTTCTTTGGGTTTTCCCCTGGCTGCCTTGAAAATTCCTTGTCATCCACATTTTATTTTATTTTTTTAAGCTGAACCATCCTACCACCTGTTGGCAGCTCAGCTCGGGCCAGGAATTGAACTGCTGTTGCTCACACTTGAGAGAGCTCTTAACCAACTGAGCCACTAGGCCAGCCCTTGTCATTAACTTTTTATAGTTTTAATATAATGCATCTTGGAAAGTTGTTTTTGTACTGAGATAATTAGGTGTTCTGTTAGCTTCTTGTATGTGAAAGTGCAGTTCCTTCCTTAGATTTAGAAAGTTCTCATCAATTATTTCTTTGAATAGACTGTGTTCCCTTCTCCCTCTTTTGTCTTTCTGGGATACCCATTATCCTTATGTTGCCCTTTCTAATGAAGTCAGATAGTTCTCATAAGTTTCTTCATGTTAAAAACAAACAAACAAAAAAACTTAGTTCTCTCTCCACTTCCACCTGAATCATTTCTAGATATCTATCTTCAAGTCCTCTAATTCTCTCTTCCATATGGTCTGCTTATTCCCAATGCTTCTACTACATCCTTCATCTCATTTATTGAGTTCTTTACCTCTAGAATTTCTTTGGTTGTTTTTTATAGTTTTAATCTCTGGTAAGGTAGTCTGCTCATAAATTTTATTACTGAACTCAATGAACTGCCTTTCTGAGTTTTCTTGTATCTCATTGCGTTTCTTCTTGGTTGTTCTTTTTTTTTTTTTTTAAGATTTTTATTGGGGAATTGGAGGGATGGGAACAGTGCTGGGGAATTGGGGGAAGGGGAACA
>NW_017731959.1:43128-50800 GCF_001890085.2 Hipposideros armiger
CTCACATTTAATGAGCATATCACAGATGTTTACACGCGCTGTCAAATGAACTTTGAGTTAATGCGGAACCCAAATATCAAGCTTGCTTACGTATCCCAGCTTCTTCAGGTGCTCATGAACGCTTGAATGATGGATGGTCAATGTTTCTGCAATCTCTTGTGTCATGTAACGTGGGTTTGACTCAATCAATGCCTTTATTTTGTCGTCATCAACCTCTATGGGCCTCTCTGACCGAGGAGCGTCATTAAGATCAAAATTACCAGCACTAAATTTCGTGAACCATCATTGGCACTGACGTTCTTGTAGAGCACTGTCACCATAAACTTTACACAAGCTTGATGCACATTCTTCCCTTTATGGAAGTAAAACAGTAAAATATGGCAAAGTGCACAGTTTGGTCTTACATCTTCAACTTGTTGTAAAATCTCCAAAACAACCAAATCACTCAATTTTTTGGGGGGAATGAAGCTAGAACTGTCAGCTGTCAAATGACATAGCAATAACATCGATGAGAATGACTCTAGTACTTCCAAAAATGAACTAGTGCCATCTGTCGCAAACATGCGTCATGACTTTTCCAACAACCCAATACTTGGAGGCATTATGTAAATGGAAATATTAACAATATAAAGGTGTTCATTCTTCCTTAATGGATCTATAAATTCAATAAACTCTAGATAAATTTACAATAATGATTTTCACAGAACTTAAAAAGATGATTCTAGATCTTATGTGGAAGAATAAAGGGCTAAAACATAGGGCCAGATGATTTACTATTAAATTGTACCAAACATTTAAGGAAAATATAATACCAAATATCAATTCTATATCATCTCTTCCAGATAACAGAAGAGGATGGAACACTCTCCATCTCATTTTATGAGGTCACCATTACCTTAATACTAAGACTGAAAACCGGTATTACAAAAACTACAGAACAGACTAATATCTCTCAAGATCAAAGACACAAAAATACTGAAGAACATATTAGCAAACTAAAGCCAAAATATGAAAGATAATACATCTCAAAGAACAGAGAGTCAATGCAGGAATGAAAGGCTGGTTCAACATTGAAAAATAAATCAATGTAACTGACCTTACTAAAAAAAAAGAAAGCTGATTACATCAACAGAAAAATCAATCAACAAAATTCCATACCCACTCATGATTTTTAAAAAGAGGCTCCTAAAATCCTATGGAATAGAATTGATTAACTATAAATCTAATACTACATGCGGAATTTGTATGCTAAAAATTACAAAACAATGGTGAAAAAAATCAGAACAGATCTAAATAAATGGAAAAATATTCCATGATCAGGAATTGGAAGACTCAAAACTGTTAAGATGTCAACTCTCCCCAATTTAATCTTTCGAGTCAACATAATCCCAACGAAAATTCCACCACGTTCTTTTTAAAGATACTAAAAAGGCAATTATAATATTTATGTGAAGGGGCCAGCCAAGTGGCTCAGTTGGATAAGAGCGTTAGCTCTGAACAACAGGGTCGCCAGTTCGATTCCCACATGGGCCAGTGAGCTGCACCTGAGCTGAGCTGCTACTGAGCTGCCAGCATGTGGCAGGATGGCTCTTCGAGTGAGAGCACGTACTCCTAACAACAAGGTTGCCAGTTGGACTCCTGCATAGGATGGTGGGCTACGTCCACCTGCAACTAAGATTGAACACAGCACCTTGAGCTGAGCGACCGCGAGCTGCTGACGGGTGGCTGGATGGTGACAGGACTCGAAGCTGAGCTAGCTGTGCCCTCCACAACTAAGACTGAAGGAAAACAACTTGGCTGTCCCCCCCTTCCCCAATAAAATCTTTAAAAAAATAAAAATTTATGTGAAAAGGCAAAGGAAATAGAATCAACAAAATAATTCAGAAAAAGAACAAAGTGAGAGGATACACCCCACCCAATTTAAAACCTACTATGAAGTTACAGTAATCAAAACTGTGGTGTTGGCAAAAGTATAAAGACACATAGATCTGTGGAATAGAACAGAGAACCCAGAAATAGCCACCTTCAAATACAGTAAGCGCCTTTTCGAACGATGCACAGTCAATTCAATGGAGAAAGAGTCTTTTCAATAAATGGCTCTGGATGTTCATAAGGGGTAGAAAAATATACCTTGACACATCCGACAGGTGGCCAGATGGCGACTGGACTTGGAGCTGAGCTAGCTGTGTCCTCCACAACTAAGACTGAAGGACAAAAACTTGGCTGTTCCCCTTCCCCAATTCCCCAACACTGTAACATGGTTCCCCTTCAAAACACAAAATAAAAATTAAAAATCTTTAAAAAGAAAAAAAAAAAAGATATACACTGGCCAAAACCTTATGAGTTCAATGGAAATGAAGCAAATATAAATAAAGACCAGAGATGGGCCAGCCGAGTGGCACATTCCTAAGAGCTGGCTTGGGACGCCAGCTTTGAACAGCAGGGCCCCAGTTCGGATCCCACATTAGGGCCATTGACGCTGTGCCCTCTACAGCTAAGATGGTGAACAACAGCTCGACCTGGAGCTGGGTTGCCCTTGAGTTGCAGATGACGGTGTAGGCTGCAGCAGTCTGCTATAAGCTCCGCGAGTGGCCCGCAGCCAGCATGAGTGGTCGGCAGCCAGCGTGAGCTACAAAGAGCCACTGTGAGCGGCCGTCCAGAGGCCTGTGACTGATCTGCCTCACCTGGGAAGAGCGCAATGATCACAATACCAACATGGGCCAATGAAGCAAAGTCCTCCACAACTAGACTGAAGAACAAAAGAACAGCAACTTGTCTGTTCCCCTTCCCCGACTTCCCAATGCTGCTGCCCCTCCCCCAATTCCCCAAAATCTTAAAAAAAAAAAAAAAAAAAAAAAGACCAGAGAGAAACCACCTTGTACCCACCCATTCAACTGAATAAAATTACAGAGCCTGACAATATCAAGTGTGGAACAGAATGTGGTCTATGGAATCTCTCATTCATTGCTGGTGACGTTAATAAATTGGTAAAACCACTTTACAAAAACACTGGGCAACATCTTGTAAAGTTGTTTTCCATCATCCAGTCGTTCCACTCATAAAAAAATTAAAACTAAAACTCCTGCACATGTGGGTAACTACACATATATAATATTCCCGATAGCAGCAGGGGGTGACCACACACACAAAAATGGGAAAAAGCATAATTTACTGATCAGTTTAGTATAGTCAGATTTTTTTGGATATAATTATGAGAATAGGTAAATGTCCACAAAAATGGACAAATACATTGCAATATACTAACATAATAGAGTATTTTGAGAGAAAAAAAACTACAGCTCACACACCATGATTCTTAGTAATATAATGCTGAATTTTAAAAAAGCATTTTTCAGAAGACTAAATTAATGTCCTAGTCTGTTTGGGCTGCTATAACATACCAGACTGTGTAGCTTATAAACAACAGAAATTATTTCTCACAGTTCTGGAGGCTGGGAAGTCTAAGATCAGAGCGCCAGCATGGTCAAGTTCTGGTGAGGGCCTTCCTGTGGTTCATGGTCAGCACCTTCTCACTGTGTCCCCACATGGTAGAAAGGGCTAGAAATCTCTCTGGAGACTGACTATATTATAAGGCATGATTCCCTTCACGAGAGTTCTACCCTCATGACTTAAGCACCTCCCAAAAGCCCCACCTCCTAATACCAGCTTCTTTGGAGGTTAGGATTTCAACATGAATTTGGGGGGACATGTTCAAACCTTTGCAATCAACTATGACACCATTTATCAGAAGTTAAAAAAAAACCTATACAATGCACTATTTAAGTATGCTTATAAAAAGGTATGATACTATAATTAAACAAAGCAATGAATTAACAACTAGATGAAAGGGACAAATTGCTTGAAAGATACAAAATAACAAAACCAACACAAGGAACAGAAAATCTAAAGTACACCATCTACAGAGGGTGCCCAAAAAAATGTATACACATTTTAAGAAAGGAAAACTGTATTAAAATTGTAATACACAATATTTACAGATAACAAAAGATGAATACAAGTCACATTTGACTTCTGCAATTACAAGAGGTGCTCAAAGTGTCCAGACACTTCTGATTATGGTGAACTACTGCTTGAGCAACGCTGACCAAAGTGTCCATTTGTATATATTTGTTTGGCACCCCTGGTATATAAGAAATTCAATTTATAATACAAAACATTCCCACATATAAAGTAATGAAATTATAAAAGTAAATTTTAAGAAAGTGATTCTCTGTGGGACAAGATGGGAAAGGGAAGAAGTATATATATATTGGGTTGTCAGAAAAGTCATGGCGCTTAAAAAAAACATAGAAAAAATACATCATGACTTTTCTGACAACCCACTAGATTGATATAGGATATTGGCAATGCTTTCTTCTTGCATTGGCTATTGGTGTTCATTAGAATTTTTTTAGAGGTAATAAATGACTGGAAAAAGCTTTAAAATAAACTAAACATGACAGCTCATTGACAAATGATGAGAGTGTGTTACAAATCAAGCTTTATGATTAATATAACTCCCTACACCTGTAGTCGATTATAAATGTTAGAAGGCACCGAGTACTGTGATTAATGCCATGGTACCTAGGGACAATCAGTCCAGGCTCACACCCCAGCAAGAACCTTGCTAGTCTTGAGCCCTTCAGTAAGCCATTCAACTTCCACAAGCTTCTGCTCCCTCCTCTAAAAATTGGAGATACAAGTAGAGCCTGCTTCATAGATAACTGTGAGGATGAAGTGAAACAGTACATACACAATGCCTCATACAGTGCAAGCATCGAAAAAGCAATCAATGTTTGTTAACTACCCTGCCTATATTACAGCTTGGATATGGGACACACATGCATAGGCTCAAGTTGAAGAGCTAAGTATTGGGTTGTTGGAAAAGTCACGACACATTTTTGCAACAAAAAAACAGAAAAAATACGTCATGACTTTTCCGACAACTCAAGAGATATAGGTAGATCATTCTGGGAGACTAATTACAGTAAAAAGAAGAAAGGGCCACCAGATGCCAGGTGAAGCCAATACTGAAAGGGCGATCAGAGTAAGAGGCAGAGAACAATGCAGTCGAATTGGGAAAGAGGGACCGATGGGACTAAATGCTACCGAAGCTCAAACGCAATAGAGTGTGACCATTTTCTGCTGCATCAAAAACCAGTATAGCGTGGTAGTGAAGACTGTCACTTCAGTTCAAATCCTGCCTCTATCAGGCAGTCATCTTGACAGTTGTTAACTGCCTCTAAATCGCAATTTCCTAATCTGAAAAACTGGGAGACTCCCAGTTCCTAACTTACTGGCTGCCATGAGCGTTAACAATACCTGTAAAGATGTAACATAGTGTCTGGCACAGCGTGCTGATCAGTCAATTGTTTATCCATGGTCATTATTATTGTTGTTACATTTGGCAGTTTGGGATAAAAGCAGCAACCTCGTCAATAATGATTTCAGTACTGCGGTTCTGAGCCTCCTCACCACCGGGCCTCAAAAAAAATGGGGGAGTGGAAGATACCTCATGCTGATGAGGCACTCTCTCATATGGCTGGTGGGAGTGTGAAAGGGCGAATCCACTTTGCGAAACTGTTGGGCAATTTCTATTCAAGCTAATCATATACCTGCCCTAAGATCCAGTCATTCCACTCTTGTATATATTCCCAACAGAAATGAGTACTTATGTCACCAAAAATAATAAGATGATGAATATGCATAATATCAGATATAGGAAAAAAATTAAAGTGGCAAGAAAGGAGAAAGGACATACTTACAAGGAGATACTGCCGAGTACTGAATAAGAACAGAGTTCAACTATTGGGTTGTTGAAAAAGTCATGAGGCATTTTTTGCAACAAAAAAACATAGAAAAAAATACATCATGACTTTTCCGACAACCCAATATATGCAATAACAGAATGAATCTCACTAACATACTGATGATCAAAAGCAGACAGACATAACAGAACATGCAGTGGGGTTCCATTTCTATTAATTCAAGAACAGTCAAAACTAATCTATGGTGAGAGTCTAAATACTGGTTACCTTTCCAGGAGAAAGCGTGAGAAGCCTCCTGAATTGCTGGAGGTACTCCGTATGTCAACCTGGGTGGTGGTTACTTGAGCTTATACCTATGCAAAAATTCCTGAGACTGAACTCTTTAAGATACATTCACATTGCCATATATAAGTAAAAAATAGAAATAAAGAGTAAAGTGGAGCTAAGAAAGTCAAGTGTAGATCAAGTGTAGATAGCTTTTCCTTGAATAAGACAACCCCTCCAAGAATCTGGTTATACAAATGTGGTCAACACCCTTTAGAAACTGCCATGGAAGCAGGACTTGTTTTGTGTATTTCATTTTTCCCAAGTAAGCACCTCGAGCATGTTTTTTTTTTTATGTTGAATAGAGGGAGGATAAAGTTATAAAAGAAACAGAAAATAAGTGATGAAGCAAGGTCCCTGAGAAGACAGGAGATGTGATTTGGTCTCTGGTGCAGGAAGTGGGCACGGCAGCAGGCAAGACCTCTTCCACTGAGGTGAGAAAGGAAGCTACAGGTATGAGACAGAGATGAATCTGTAAGGCTGAGGAACAAGTGCAGGACATGAAGTAGGTCGTATGCTGAGACAGCAATGGCTTAGGCAGTGCTCAATGTTTGGATCGACGGGGGAGCTGGTACAGGAGACAGTGCTGACCAGAAACAAAGAGCAGATGTGAGCCAACCAGTTAGCAGTGTGTTGGCATCATACTAGCAAAAGGTGGTATAAGGGCTTAAACTAGGATGTTGGTGGAGCTCCCGGAGGTGGTGGAGGTGATAGATTCACTCGATGTGAAAAACACAGACTAAGCAAGATAAAGATGGCTAGATGTTGGCTTAGAAGAAGGCAGAGTGGTACGGGTTTGTACGAGGTTGTTTCCCACCTTCTTGACTGTCTGAGTGACAGGGCCATCCAGGGAAACCGTGGAGGATCGAAGTGTGGGCAAGATCGTGACTTCTAGGCACGAGGAATTTGGGACATATGGAATATAATTGAAAAATAAGTGTTTGGAAGAGACTCAGTTGGGCTGAGGAGGCGCTAGCTAGAGCTGCCTGAGCAGTGCAAGGAAGCAGGAGAGGGCCAAGACCGTGGCTCTGCAGTGGCACCAATCAACACACTTGGATGACGTCAACTGCCCTCAGCAGCCCAGGTGTGGGGCAGACAAAGCCAAATGTCACCTTGAGGTTTTACAGTAAAGAAGGGACAGGAAGCCAACGGAGCTAGGGGTTGCTTCTGGCTGACAAATGGGAGGATGGATGAATGAATGGAGGAGGGTGGGATGCAGAGTGTAGGCACATATGGTAAGAAAGGCTCTTTTTCTTCTGAGTCCAGAAAGGCATGTGAGATATTATGCCTTGTGATTGATATCATTACATGAAAGATCCTAATAGCTGACTTTTGTTGAGCTCCTAACTATAGCTCAGGCATGGTGCTAAGCAATTTCATGCATTAAAAGATTATACCTCCAAACAGCCCAATGACTTAGAAATAATATTACCACTTTCATTTGTCAAGAGTAGGCTGAGGGCCGGCCGAGTGGCGCGTTGGTTAAGAGCTGGATTGGGACGCCAGAGGGCCCCGGTTCGGATCCCACATGAGGGCCAGTGACACTGCCCTTTACAGCTAAGATGCTGAACAACAGCTCA
>NW_017731959.1:60365-68334 GCF_001890085.2 Hipposideros armiger
CCAAGCCAGACCTCATATGCAGTCTCTCATGTGAGGGAACAAAGAGCCAACAGACAAAAGCTAACCATCACCTCACATGCAGTCTCTCATGTGAGAGAACAAAAAGGAAACAGACAAAAACAAAGAAAAGCTGACATCAGCCAATGAATGCAAATTTTCCCCTACGTCTTTCCCACACGGCGTTCCAGGGTTGAGGACAGGTACCCAAGAAGGAATGCAAAATACTATCTCGAATGGCCGTAAGGATTCTACAGACAACAAAACAGAATGAGGGTATCAGAGATTGGGAAGGCTTTAAATGGGGTAAGTGGGGAAGGCCTCTCCAAGGAGGGGACATAGAAGGAAGCATGAAATGAAGTGAGAAAGAGAACCACGTGGAGGACAAGTAAGACAAATCTGACAGTGATTAGGGTTATTACAAAAGTAAACAGGGTGCCATGCCAGAGGGGACTCCAGGGCCTGTTGTGTGTTTGTCTAAAAAGAGACAATTCTCCTGCACGCCATCATTACTGGTGTTGACATAAGAAACATCCAAACCTGTAGAGAATTTTTATAAGCGTTTTTTTTGAGCCAAACTGGCAGCATTGCCCAGAAGCAAGATCTCAAATATCCAGAGAATGAGTTTTATAGTTTCTTTATACATGTGGAATTAAGGAGGGAAAGTAAGGAAGATTATGTGAAGGTGGAAGAAGGTAGGTACAGGATAGCTAACAAGATCATGGGCTCCCTTGAGGGTGGTTACAACATCAAGGGGTCTGGAAAAGAGGATTACTGCTGGCATTTCAAAGGTGTGCTAACCTAGATGCACAACAACAATGGACAGGGCTTGCTTAAGGCACAGATAAACCTTTTACTAAAGAAGTTATATGCCTGGGGTGTGACTACCCACCATGACCTGCCCAGTTAGGAATTTACGACCAGATTACCCTGTGAGGTTACTTTTAGTTAGATTTATTACAGTGCCCCTTTTAAATCTACTCTGAACATGTGATGGATTTGCTTTTCACATGTGAGTGTCTGTAAAGCCAGGT
The DNA here is from genome assembly GCF_001890085.2 of Hipposideros armiger. Taxonomy (NCBI): domain Eukaryota; kingdom Metazoa; phylum Chordata; class Mammalia; order Chiroptera; family Hipposideridae; genus Hipposideros; species Hipposideros armiger. The sequence continues at coordinate 61,397 of NW_017731959.1, forward strand.
GTAACGTAATGCCAGAGTTCAGCTCCCAGCAGATAAACACTGGATACAGTGAGGCTGAAGAAAAACAACAGAGCCACAGAGAGAGGGTTCATACCCAGGGTGGCCAGTGGAGACACAGGAAGCAACATTTGCACTCGCAGGGATCAGCCCCACAGCTTTATAGCATACAGAACAATAGTGGTTAGTGGCCAACTGGTTACAGCTGATGGCCAACTGGTTACATTAGTGTTTACACAGGGATGCATCCTATGCATGTGCGGGTTACATAACCGAGCCAGTACTTTTCCATGTGGGGCTGACAGCCTGGCTCTACTGTTCTCTTGGACCCTGTCCCAACAGTGTCTTAAACAGGTAGATTGACTCACTACTGTCAGAGGCAAGTCAACCCCACTTGCAANGGCGACGGCGTAGGCTGCAGCCCCTGTGGCAGTGGGTTGCCATGGGCTACCGTGTCTAGCCAGCAGCCAGCGTGAGCGGCCCTCAAGCCACCATGAGCGGCTGTCCAGAAGCCAGCAACTGATCTGCCTCGCCCGGGAAGAGCACAATGATGGTGCTAACTTGGGCCAGTGAAGCAATGTCCTCCACAACTAGACTGAAGAAAAAAACGACAGCAACTTGTCTGTTCCCCTTTCCTCAATCCCCCAGCGCTGTTCCCATCCCCCAATTCCCCAATAAAAATCTTAAAAAAAAAAACAGAGTAGGCTGAGTGCAGCAGACGGGGTCGATGTAAATCTAACCCATCTGCTCTTTTCCTTGGACACACAGCTAAACCTCAGGTCCCCGCTGCATCCTAAGAGGGACGGCCAACTGCTGAGTTCTCGAGCAGAATGACGGGAAGTGATGTGTGTGTGTGCAACTGGGTGAGACTCTATCCTTCCTCTCATTCCCCCTCTGCCAGCAGAACGATGCCAGGGTAATCATAACGCCACAGATGGATGACAGAGGCACATGGGTCTCTGAAAAACTGTGTGATATGAACTCCTACGCTGACCCACATGGACCCTGCCATGAGTGAGAAAAATATTTTTCATGTGTTGAGCCACTGAGATTTTGGAGGTTATCTGTTACTGCAGTGAGCGTTAACTGAGCCTAACTTAGCTAAGCGAGGCACAAAAACACCATGCCACTTCCCTATTGTCACAGGGCTGGTGAGGAGCAAAGGCAGGATTTAAGATCAAGCAGCTGGAACTCAGAGCCTCACTCTTACCTAACAGGACATATTCTTCCACCAGTGGCAGTAAAGAATGTGATGAGGTAGGAGGACAGAGGGACCTCAAGACAAAGGGCTCTACACAGACCCAGGCACCCAAGGAGACCACGACAAGAAGCTTCCCACGAATTCCAGAGGCAGTTGGTCCCCTCACAGTTAAGGCTGACATGACACCCACTGCCTAAATCTTGGCCACCCACCTTGACAGACACTTTGGGAGAGGCCTCTCTTCACCATCCATAGCTCCTGCCTGTGCTCTGATAGGTGGATCAGCTCTGATTTGGGAACTGGGCATCCTGTTTATGAAGAAAGAAATAAGATATTCATATTTTAGCAAAGACAAAAAGAAATGTCTCAGTGCTGTCTGGGGTTTCAGGACAGACAGGAGACCTTCCAAGGCTGTTGTTGTCCAAGTTGATCTATGACCTGGGAACCACGGCCAAGAATATCATCGCTGGGTCCTAAAGGCTGAGTGAGGTAGTGCTGGCTGTCTAGGCTGATCCATCGCCCTTGAACTCGTTTAGAGAACCCCCGAAATTGTTCAGATGCAGTCACAGGACCCACGAGCACCAGTGCTCATAGAACATTAATTATGACCATTGCTTTTGCTTTACACTGACCCACTTTTTATTTTAATATATATCTTAAAAAGATATACATTGTGTCAATTTGAGAAATTGAAAAACCTATTTCATTTGCCACAAATGGAAAGTTACTACAAGAAAATCAAGATAGCACTGTTAAGTCTCAGTGAGCTCACGCTGCCTGCTAAGGGTTGTGAGTCTGAGGCTGTCCCCTCTGTTGAAAAGGGAAATTATCAATAGTCAAAGGGGCATTAAAAAAGACAGCACAAAACAGATACTTTCTCCCTAAACAATCAGCAAGTAGGAAAGAGAAAAAGGAATGGCTTTCTCTGATCGTCCGTCAATGCCATTTGTCATGTTTGTACTCCCTAACATGGTCTCCCATACCAACAGGGGATCATGGCCCAGGCTTCAGGACACAAAGGACGAGCAGTTAGGCATCAGGGGCCAATGGAGCCTTTTAAATGAACCGTGTTGTTTAGAAAGATAGTAGGACTCACACAGATGCCTCCTGGCGTCCTGTCTTGCTCACTCATTTTCTGGACAACACCCCATCCATTACCCACGGGTCCTGCTGACTGGGCCATGAACCAACCAAGCCTGGCCACTCAGCGTCCATCTTGTGGGAATCTGGGGGAGGAACAAACAAGGGTCGGCCTGCGCCAAGCACTGGAGTGAGAGGTAAAGGGGAGTGTGGCCTCAGATGGCTATTGCATGCCACTAGGACATGGGTGCAGACAGCCAGGTGGAGAGGAGGACAGAAATGAAAAAAAACAGAGCGAGAAGTAGAGACAAGTTACTGGGGGGTTTCTTAGAACGAGGACAGGGGTGGCCACTTCTGGCTATCAACAGCCTGTGGCAGAAAAAGCCAATCTGCTGAGAATGGCACAAGGAGACTCACTTAGCGATACAAAGATCAGAAGTCCCTGAGGCCAAGAGCTAATCAGGATTTCTTCTATTTCCTGACTTTAGCCTTTCATGGTGCCCAACTGGCTATCTTGCCCTTGAATATTAAAAGAAACCCATATTGCCTCCTACAAATCCTTCTCCTTTGGTATCGGAGATATTTTGAGGGGAACTAACGTTTCTTGCCCAAAATTCTCTGTAGGAGATACAAGGGGACAAGGCAGGAGAAGGTAAAACCAATACATGTTAGGGTTGTGGGGAGAACACAGGGCATCCTGCAGAAATCTTCTGAACAAAAAGTGGAATGAAGGAGGCTGCAGGTCCCCAAAGAAAGCAGCAGTGAGGCCTTACCCAGAGAGACCAGGAGCCTACAGGTATCCAGCATCACTTCCCTGTATAGGGTTTTCTGGGCAGGCTTCAGCTGCCCCCACTCATCCTGGGTAAAGGTCACTGCCACATCCTTGAAGGTAATGGATGCCTGAAAAGTGAAACAGAGGTAGCTTCATTGGTCCAGGGCCAGTCAGATGGGATTAGAGCCGATGCCCAGTCATTGGTAAAGGACCATAGAGCCCCAAGGCCGGTAGCATTGAGCACTTGCTGGGAGCCTACCTCTATATGCCAGGTTCCAAGGAGTCAAACACCGCCACTGGACAGAATGTGACCGTGTCAGAGACAAAAGCTTTCTATGCCGAAACCATTCACGAAAGACACAAAACAATGGCAGGGCCATGGGGCCTGAGAGGCACAGACAGCAAGCGCTTTGGGGATGAAGAGGAACAGGGAGGTCATGACGATGATCAAAGCACCAATCATGACAAAAGCGGCAGCAGCTGAATCTTACTGGGCCTCACTGTGTGCCTGAGCCAGGCTGAGGCTTCACAGCCTTGTTCAGCTCTGGAGCTAGAGTCCGACTTTGAACATCGCCCACTGGGAATGATACTTGTCTGCTCTATAATCTGGGGGAAGTCAACTTCTTTCTCTGAGCCTTGATTTCACATCAATACAGTAGTAATTCCCACCTCACTAGGTTGTAGTGAGAATTAAAGAAAAAATGTTCATGAAGCAAACACTGGAGTGCTGGGCACATGTCAGTGCTTGGTGCTTTTCCTACTTAATCCACCCACAGCTATGATGGAAACACCATTATCATCTGTACGGCACAGCAGGTGACCTGAGGCTCAGGTGGCTCTAGCACGTCACCCACCCAGAGTCATGTGTCTCAGGAACACAAATAGAATCTGAATATCCGTAAAAGACCACACACTCTCACCCTCCTGGGACCACCTCAGAGCTACTCCCTGCCTGTGTACATACACTTTCATCTGGCTGGAAGGTCCACCACCCCTCTCATTCCCAAGTCGACATGTCAAAGGGACATCTCTCTGCCTTGCAAAGTTCACATTAGATGTAACCTTCGGGCCTCCCCAGTCCACTGTGGGTGGAAGGGTGATTAAGAACACAGGCTCTGGTGGTCAGTGGACTCCATATTGACTTTCGGCTACTTAGGGGCTATGTGACTTTTGGCGGGCCTCAAATTCCTCTTCTATAAAGCAGGGATGATAAAAGACCCTGACTCTGAGGAGGTGGGAATAACTCTGCCTCAGCACAGATCAAGTGCTAAACGAAGGCCTGCTGTTATGGTTGTTTTAGTTGCTATTTTTCCTCTTTGCTCCCAGAATACTCTGAAAAACAAACAAAAAATCAATCAAGCCCCCATCTCTGCTTTTGTAACTGTACCAGATTCTGTGCACAAAAATTTAGGAAGACAGGCAGGTAGGGATGGGGATGCTTTATCTAGAACTAGCAAGGCCAGGGAAAGACCCTTCTAAGAGGTGACATTGGTGCAGAGCTGGGAAGGAAGTAAGGAGGCAGCTCTGCAGAGATCTGGACGCAGTTTTCCAGGCTGGGGAAATTGCATGGTGTAATGAGGAAGGGGTGGGGGGTGGGGGGGGAGCACAGCTAGAGAGAGAGGACCCAATCCATTTATTTAGCAGTATACAACAGCAAAAGACAAAAGCAATTAAAGGGCAATTAAAACTAAACTATACACATTAATAACAAAGTTATGCCAAAGAAGTTCACCAAACCGTGGGAAGAGTACACTGGAGAGGTCGAGAACCAAAAGACCTCGCCAGGTCCGTGGCTGAAAACTGGGGTGTCCCCCAATACTGCAAGCTGCACGCAAGTTCCAGATAATGATGCTGATGAAAAAACGAAGATGAACTGCCAATTGAGGTCTGTCTTCTATATCTCTTCAGATGTACTTTAGAGCCAAGTTTTTGTTCCTGCCTCCCCTCTCAAGGAATAGCCAGTTCCGGGAGGGTTCGGCAGTTAATCATAAGGATGTTGTCTATCCAGCTAATGAAAACAACACCTACTGTTCTCACCTGGGACTACTGGCCCAAAGCCTTCTAAAGTATGGCAAGGTGCTTGTCATATCATCCTGACATAACTTAGCTACTTCTTCACTCCATCTGCTGATGCAGCGAAACAGACAGAAAGCAACATTATCTCACATCTCCCCTGCCGGGAATGAGGCAAGGGAGAATTCTCTCACCCCTGAGCTAAGAATTCTCTTAATCCTAAACTAACCAAGCCAGACCTCATATGCAGTCTCTCATGTGAGGGAACAAAGAGCCAACAGACAAAAGCTAACCATCACCTCACATGCAGTCTCTCATGTGAGGGAACAAAAAGGAAAGAGACAAAAACAAAGAAAAGCTAACATCAGCCAATGAATGAGAATTTTCCCAACATCTGCCCACACACAACTCGGCCTCAAAATTGGCATTCATTGGTAATAGGTTATTATCATCATCTCATGTCTCCCAATATGAGAGAGAAAAAGAGACAGACTGACCATCACCTTATGAGGGAAAACAGACCATCACCACCCCCCCTCCCAAAAAAAGAAACAGGCTAACAGAAACAATGGAGTCACATCAAGAGATATGAGAGAGGTGTTCATGGGGTTCATACCTGCGGTTAACATTACATTGAGAACATTGGTATAGGCACTAGCGTGAGCCCACCCCACCATCACATTTGTCCAACCATGATTTGGAACACACCAATAATTAGCATTAGAGGGGTACACTGTCAATCCCAATTCCCAATAATGTCCAGTCCAAATCTTTGGAGTCCAGTGTGCCTGACTGTGTCCTTCCAAGATTTGCACATAGATGGCCAGTTGGTACCGTTTTGCATCATTTACTCTATGGAAGTCCTGCTCCGGCAGATGCTGGTAGTTGCGCACAGGACTGGTCCAGAGCCTTGGCTGTGAGACAGTCCCGCCCACAAAGGTATTTCCTTGACAAGAGACAATGAGGAGCCATCCTACAATAAACTGTAGGTGGCTTGGGCTCTCAAATGTCCAGCCTTGAGATGGACCTATCCAGCCAAACCATCCGTGTTCAAAGCAGGCAACTGCAACGTCAACCTGAGCCTGCTGGTCAGCTACAACGTTGTGTATCCGATATGTATGAGTCAGGGACACACTGTCGGTTACTGCAGGTGAAATCGTTTTCAGAGCAAGATCCCCTATGTAGTTTTGTCGCTCATCATATCCATCAGCACAGACAGGGGAATGCACCTCTCATTATCACACTTGAACTTATGATTTAAACATGGTGAGTTATGGTACACACAAGTGTCAGGTTCATCAGAGCCATCAAGACAATCAGTGTCCAACAAAGCCCAACAACAGGCTAACCATTGTCTTTCAAAAGGGGTACAGGCCTTGGCGGCCTCTGGCAATTTTTTACTCTAAAAGTCCAAAGATGGACAAGATGAAAGAGGTGCACCAGTAAGTGGTGGCTGAGGCCAGAGAGCAGTGTGAAACTGAGGGGAGGAGGCAGAGGGCTGAACCTTTGGAGCACCTGATCAGAGAGGGAAATTGGATCCGAGGTATGGTCTACCTTCTTAACATTTAACCCCTTTTGTTTATATAGGCGCCACAAGTCCTCAGTTTTTTCCCCATCCAATTGTTCAAATGAAATGCCAGTCTTTGGTAAAGCTGGAAACATAGCCTTTCCTGGCACCCGAGTTTCCCCGCTCCCTTCCTTCCTCTTTTTGTTCTCCAGAGTTAACGTCCCGCTGATTTTGAAATACTGACCAATCTCTCATATCACCCCGTTCTTTTAAGGCCGAAATAACATCCTTCACTGGCTGTCTGTTTTTTTTGTAAGGAACAGGGACATCAATACTGCACGATACGGGGCGGGTGTGTGTGTGTGTGG
>NW_017731959.1:72429-76750 GCF_001890085.2 Hipposideros armiger
GAAGGCGAGTGTTGGAGAGATTCCGAGAAGCCACATTTCCTCCTTCCATGCTGCAAACAGGTGAATGCCAGAAATGAGAGTCTCACTATGCAAACCCCATTCTGGATTTCATACCATGGGCTGCGAGTGACCCCCTGTAGGAGAATTTAGAAGGAAAAGGCCTGCCTGGGGTCATACAATTGGATTCACGGCTTAGGTATGTGCTTACTCTCTGAAGGATTGGCTACCCTCCAGAGACGTAAGGAACAGGATGTGGAGTCCGCCCAAGGTCTTCGGGACTGGGCTGGACTCCAAGAACTAATCCTCATCAGGATCACGGGCTGGCCCCGGCTCCTGGACTGGACCCGTGTGTTGCCTACACATACACCATTTGGCTCTAAGCCACCTTTGTTAGAAAACTCCTAAGAGCCCCAGGAGGCAGGGACGCAGCGGCGGCTCTTCCTCGACAGATCCCGCTGTGTCATCACTCTCAGAAACGCCCGTGCTGCTTGAATGCCGGTGCTGAACTGGATGGAGGGGCCCTGATGGTATAATGTGGCTATGTACTTTCTGTTTCCCCTAGCTCTTTCCCTGTTAACAATAAATCTCTTATCTACTCTCCGGCGGCTTGTGGTGGTGTGTCTTGCGCATCGAACCCCAAAACGGAACTCAGTCTGTGCACAGCTATCGATATAGATTAATTACCGATACACCCCCATGCCAGGACCCCCAGATCCTACTACAGCGAGGAGAAGGTGAAGCCTCCCCCGATTAAAACCAGTTCCTACCTGCGCTAGGTCCATGAGAGCTAACACCGACCAGGAAGTCCGCGAACCGAGCGGGGGCCAAGACAAGCGGAGAGACGGTCTAGTGAGCTTACTCGAACACGCCTCCAGATCCTACAAGACGCGGAGGTGGCTGCCTCTCCTTACGGTGCTTCTCTGCAAACTGCCGCACAGCTGCCAGTCCAGGCGGGCCCGGTGTGCACAGAACACCCAGGATGGAGGAGCCAAGTGACCAGTAACACCGGAAATCCCGCCCAACCATACGGGACGCAAAATCGCCCTTTTTACGGGATCCTTATTGGCTCAACTCTCACCACCACTCACCTTGCACAGACGTCTGGGTAAAGTAGTTTATCTCGTGCTGGCAGCCAGGCCAAGGGAACTCTTTCCAATCTCATGAACTACCCACCAGACCCAATGCGGCGCTGAGAAAACGTGGCTTTTAGAAAGGGGCGGGGCTTCACATCTTCTTAAAGGGGAAGCACGCAGGTTTATCTGCCACCCACCACAGAAAACTTTAAAGACGTGATTTCATATGCCCCTGTTGGGGAGAAAGAAACTTTCCTCTACCCTCAAGGTTCTTTCATCTAGTATAATAATTAAATCTATAAAAGACAGATTAACAAGAGAAAATAACCAAATTTAATACATACCTACTGTGAACAAAAAGGGGGGTCTGTAGTTGTGGACAGAAATGGGGCCACAGGTTAACCCTGACAAGCTCAGGAGATTGAAAATAACCACATAAGATGGCGTGAGCATTAAAAACTTTCATAACCAAGTGGGCCATGATGGGAAGCCACATCTTTAGCTTCCTTCATAAAGTTAGTCTGTGCCTTTTCTGTGGGCCTCTCTGTTTTTCTGCACCTAAGATAACATCTTAGGAATGTCAGTAACCCTTTTTATGGACCAGAGCTGGAAACTGCAAAATTCCTCTTTATCATGCTTATCTCCTGATTACCATCTCTTTGTGCTGTAACAGAGCTAGCTGTTAGCTATCCTGCACCCACCTATGTAAACGAAGTACCTGTCTTTCCAATCTACTTTTATCCAGTCCCAGAGGTTTCCCTGCTTTGCTCTCTCCCACCCCCTTAATCTGTCACCAATGGATTTCATGTAACCTTCCTCCTTTGATTTTATGTGTAAAATAAGCTGCAAACCGCCAATTTGCGGAGCATTTTCTCAATCTGTTGAGATTTTGCTTCCCGGCAATTGTCGACAGTTTGGCTCAAATAAATTCTTATAAACTTTCTCTTAGGCTGGATGTTTTCCGTCAACATAGTAAATCTGATAAACTCAGCGACCGCAGTAACTTCACAGGGTGATCTGATTGAAAATCCCTGACCGGGCAGGCCGGGCAGGTCAGGGTGGGTAGTCTTGCCTCAGGCCCATAACTTCCTTAATATAAAGTTTATCTTTGCAGTAAGCACATTCTATTATTTGTTCTTGTGTATCTAGGTTAACACACCTTTGAAATGCCAGAATAATTCTCTTTGCCTGTCCCCTTGGTGTTGTAACCACTGCAAGGGAGCACATGATCTTGTTGCGAGTATACCATTACTATTTACTGTAAATATTAAATATTAACTATCCTGTACTTACCAATGTAAAAGAAGTGTATAATTTTCTATTTACTTTTTATCCAATCCTAGAGATTTCCCCATTTTGCTTTCTCCTGCCTCCTTAATCTACCATCAATGGATTTCATGTAACCTTCCTTACATTTTCTCCTTTGATTCTATGTATAAAATAAACTGCAAAAGTGCCATTCTCTGGAGCATTTTTTCAATCTGTTGAGATCTTGCTTCTAGACTAGTCCTCAATTATAAAATTTTTCTATAGGTTTGGACTTTCTTTTGTCGACAGTCTATAGGGCAGCGGTTCTCAACCTGTGGTTTGATACCCCTTTGGGGGTTGAACGACCCTTTCACAGGGGTCGCCTAAGACCATCGGAAAACAAAAAGATATTTACATTANAGGACCTTCTTCAGTATCTTTGGGCTCACTGTCGTCCCATATGTCTCCATTCCATGTATCTGGGTCCCATTCTGGTCCAGCAGAAGCCAGGGCCACCTGTACTTTCCTAACATTAACCTTTCCCCATCTTCCTTTATATTTATTCTTAGCAACCCGTACAGCAGCCGTCTCAGCCACATGTTGGTATGTGCAGGCTTGATCCGTTACTATCTGCGAATGGCATTGTGCCATAGGCAAACGGGACCGAACATCTTCAAGGTCTCTTTCTAATTGTACCTTCAAAGTAAACCATCCCATTCCAGAACCATCTGTGATTGTACCTGCTTAGCATCCCTTAGGTCTCTTTCTAATTGTACCTGCTTAGCAAGCAATGCATCCCGTTCCAGAACCATCTGTCTGTAAGCAGTTAACAAACACCATCCTTGCCTAGCCAAAAACTCTCGCTCTCCCTTTCCCGTGACCATCATTAATGCCTGCTGGACATCCTCCGGTTCAGCATGATGCAAAAAAGCATCCCAATTTTCGCAGAGGCCCGTCCCATGAGCCCATTCCTTTGCTAAAGGTGCGAAGTGAGTGTCTCCCCTTCCTGGGATTCGGGAGGAGACCCCAGGCCCCTGGAACTTTTGATATTAAAAAGGCCATCCTGCCGACTATGCCAATTTGTAATGGGTGGGGGCAGGGGGGAGAGAGAGAAGGAGGGGCACATGCTAGGGGGGACTAAATGATTTATTTAACAGTATTTAATCAATTTACTTAGCAATGTCCAATCAATTGAGTTAGCAATATACAATAGAAAAAGACAAAGGTAATCAAGGCAATCAAAAGAATGCAATTAAAAGAAAGGCAATTACAGAAGGCAAAGACAGTGAAAATTAAACTACATATACACATTAATAACAATGTTATGTCAAAGAAGCTCACCAAACCATGAAGGTATAATGCTTGAGAGGTCGGGAACCAGCCAGACCTCACCAGGTCCAGTTCAGCAGCCAGCGTGTCTACTGATGCTGTAACCTGTAAGCTGTACACACGTTCCCAAAGATGCTAGAATGATGACAACTCACCAACAAAAGAATTCTTTACTGTCCATTGAAGCAATTTTTAAACAATCCAGTCCTGAAAAGCAGTCCTAAAATGGCAAATCCTCTGAAACAGCAAATCTTCTGAAACAGTAATCTTCTGAAAGGGCAATCTCTTGAAACACTCCAACAGCACTCTAACGGCAATCCAACAGCAAATAAAAGATTCCTTATGCCACCTGAGGCCTGTCTTATATGTCCTTTAGATGCACCCCACAGCCAAGTTTTTGTTCCTGCCTCCCCGCTTAAGGAATAGCCAAAGGAATAGCCAGTTCCGGGAGGGTTCCACAGTTAATGTTGTCTATCCAGCTAATGAAAACAACACCTACTGTTCTCACCTGGGACTATTGGCCCAAGGCCTTCTAAAGTATGGCAAGGTGCCTGTCATATCATCCTGACATAACTCAGCTACTTCTTCACTCCATCTGCTGATGCAGCGAAACAGACAGAAAGCAACATTATCTCACATCTCCCCTGCCGGGAATGAGGCAAGGGAGAATT
>NW_017731959.1:81575-114940 GCF_001890085.2 Hipposideros armiger
GATTCATAACAGTAGCAAAATTACAGTTATAGAGTAGCAATGGAAAGAATTTTATGGTTGGGGGTCACCACAACATGAGGAACTGTATTAAGGGGTCGCGGCATTAGGAAGGTTGAGAACCGCTGCATAGGGTCTCAGTTGCCTTTAGCTCAAAATAATCTGCATACTACAGAGGCACATCTTGGGGTGACTTATTCTGTACCCCTATAGTCCCCTCCTCTGAAACTTACTGAGAACTTTTACATTTCCAAAGTTGGTTTGATAGATTGTTCCATATCTCAAGCCTCAGTCTTGAGTAGTTCAGTTAAACAGTTGTGTCTCATTTCAGGAGGCACAGATGCAGGTAGGCTGCCAACGCTAGGCCTATGGTGCAAGCAATTATGTATTTAACAAGAGGTATCTCTATAGAAACAAAAGAAAAATAATGGTTAATGAGTGAAGCAGACTATAATCTCAGTTTCTGAGTTTTGAAGGCAGCCAGCTGAGATTTCTAGATATCGACCCCCAAAGCATCAGATGGAGTGAAGACAGGCAGTGACATTCTGATAGATTCTCCTGTTCTGCAGTTTGAATGTCTCTGGTGATTTTCTGCAACAGGCATGAAGATTGTCCATATATGAGTTGTACTGGTGATTTCTCTGAAGTTCATATCAAGTCATCCCACTTTAGCTTGGATGGCTTTGGCAAAAGGGCAGTTTCTTCCTTTATATATTTCTTTATGAATTGTATGTAGTGATTTTTATTTTTTTCAAAGTTTTATTGGGGTAACATTAATAATATTATATAAATTTCATGTGTACAACCTTATAACATCTGTATACTCTATTATATGCTCACCACCCAAAGCATAGTTTCCTTCCATCACCATGTATTTGACCCCCTTTATACTCTTCATCCTCCCCCCACCCCCACCCCCTCTGGTAACCATGAGGTCTTTTTTGTTTGTTACTTTTTGTTTTATATCCCACATATGAGTGAAATCATGGGTTCTTGTCCTTTTCCGTTTGACTTATTTCACTTAGCATAATACTCTCAAGACCCATCCATGTCATTGCAAATGGCAGCAATTCATTCTTTCTTATGGCTGAGCAGTATTTCATTGTATATATGTACCACATCTTCTTTATCTAATCATCTATTGAAGGACACTTAGGTTGTTTTTGTGTCTTGGCTATCGTAAATAATGTTACATTTAACATAGGGGTACATATATCTTTACAGATAAATGTTTTCAAAATTTTCAGGTAGATACCCAGAAGAGGGATTGCTGCGTCATATGGTAGTTTTATTCTTATTTTTTCTGAGGAAACTTTATACTGTTTTTCACAGTGTCTGTGCCAAGTTACACTCCCACTAGCAGTGTATGATGGTTCCTTTTGTTCCACATTATTTCCAACACTTGTTATTTCTTGTCTTTTTGATAATAGCTGTCGTAACAGGTGTGAGGTGGTACCTCATTGTGGTTTTGATTTGCATTTCCCTTATATCTAGTGAAATTGAACATCTTTTCATATATCTTTTGGCCATTTGTATGTTTTTTTGGGGGGGTGGTGTCTGGTTTAGGTCCTCTGCCCATTTTTTAAGTTGGATTGTTTGTTATATTGTTCTTGAGTTGTATGAGATCTTTATATATTTTGGATATTAGCCCCTTATTGAAGGTATCGTTTGCAAATATCCTCTCCCATCCACTTGGTTATTTTTTTGTTTTGTTGATGGTATCTTTTGCTGTGAAGAAGCTTTTAGTTTGATGTAATCCCATTCATTTATTTTTGCTTTTATTTCCCTTGCCTTTGAAGTCAACTTCATAAAATCCTTTCTAAGACCAACATCCATAAGTTTAATACCTATGTTCTCTTCTGTGCATTTTATTGTTTCAGATCTTATGTTTAGGTCTTTCATCCATTTTGAGTAAATTTTTGTGTATGGTGGTGAATAGCAGTCTAGTTCTATTCTTTTGCATGGGGCATTTCAATTTTTCCAGCACCATTTATTGAACAGGCTTTCTTTTCTCTATTGTACGTTTTTATCTCCTTTGTAAAAAATTAGTTATCCATATACACATGGGTTTATTTCTGGGCTCTCAATTTTGTTCCATTGGTCAGTGTGTCTATTTTTCTGCTAATACCATACTGTTTTGATTATTATAACTTTTTAGTATAATTTGAAGTCAGGAAGTGTGATACCTTCAGCTTTGTTCTTTTTTCTCAGGATTGCTTTGGCTATTTTGGGGTCTTTCGTGGTTCTATACAAATCTGAGGACTTTAAATTCTATTATGGTGAAAATTCCATTGGGGTTTTGATAGGGGTTGCATTGAATCTGTAGATTCTTTTGGTAATATAGACATTTTAACAATGTTTGTTAATTCTTTCACTCCATGAACACAGAATATGATTCTACTTCTTTATGTCCTCTTAAATTTCTTTCAACAATGTGTTGTAGTTTTCAGTGTATGGGTCCTTCACCTCTCTTGTTAATTACTACATTATTTTGTTGTTGTTGCAATTGTAAATGGGATTTTTTTCTTTTTTTTTTTAGTTTCAGGTGTACAAAACAATGTAATAGACATTTACACCCCTCACAAAGTGATAATCCCCCCCAATCTACTACCCCTCTGACATCGAATATAGCTGTTACAATTCCATTGACTATATTCCCTATGCTGTACACCACATCCCGTGAATATGAATATATATATACCGGGGGTGCCAAAAAAATATATACATGTGGACACTTTGGTCAACGTTGTTCAAGCAGTAGTTTGCTGTGATCAGAAGTGTCTGGACGCTGATGGTAACCACTTTGAGCACCTTTTGTAGTTGCAGAAGTCAAACATGACTTGTATTCATCTTTTGTTATTGATATATATTGAGTATTACAATTTTAATATAGTTTTCCTTTCTTAAAATGTGTATACATTTTTTGGCACCCTCTGTGTATGTATATGTTTGTTTGTTTATTATAGTTGAAATTCAATATTATTCAACTTCAGCTCCAGAACTCATGGATAATGATTTAAAAAAATTTTTTTAACACTTTTTATTACATTGGGGAACAGTATGTTTTTCCAGGACCCATCAGCTCCAAGTCAAGTAGTTGTTTCAATCTAGTTGTGGAGGGTGCAGCTCAGTGGCCCATGTGGGGATTGAACCAGCAACCTTGGTGTTATGAGCACCACACTCTAACCAACTGAGCTAAACAGCCACCCCAGTGGAGCATTTTTTTTTGGTAAGAGGTTTTTGCTGTGAAAGTGTAGGATGTCCTCCTTATAACTATCATGTTGAGCACCACGGAGCCATTGGCCTAAACCACAAAGCCAAAACAACACATCATTGGAGGATAATATCACTAAATGCAATTAGCACAGAGTTCTGTCAATAATTATGCCAGAACAGTATCCCAAATTCTGTTTCTCTGTGAGGATTTTGCTTTCCCTGTGCCTGTAATATACATAGGTACAATAAAATTTACCAGCATATGAAGGTTCCATCGGGGGTTAATTGAAAAGCCAATGTACTTGTAGGCTTTGACCCTGAGACCTTCCACTAACGCTGCTGAGGCTCCTTGTGATGGCCTGGAAGCCATTCAAGCTAGAAGTGGTGCCAAGGGCCTGGTCACTCTGTGATGATAAAAAAAATAATATGTATGTATACATATTCAGGAAATATTTCATTCCAAAAGCTGCCATTGTCTCAAGAATCCCTCTAGAGAAAAGAACCAAACAGTAGGCAAATATCAGGTTCTTGAAAATAATGTGTGTGCCTTAACCCCATCCAATACAATAAATAAAGATGTAGTAACAAAGAAGTAAGACATTCTCTAGTGTTCCACCTGCTGTCTGAGAAACAAATATAATCCCACTGCCAAGGCACTGTATGACATTCAATCACAAGGATAATAGGTTTATTCAGGACCAGTAAATCCTAGGAAGAAACGTAAGTGGTGTGCTTTACTAAGGCAATTGAAATCTATTGTATACTACTAACCATGCTTCCCCACTCAGAAATGTCGTACATAAAATACATTCCTTACCTTAAGAACTTTAAAAAATATTGAACATGAAATGTCAGTTAAGTTTAAAACATACCTAACAAATGCATGGTTTCAGTTCAGCATATATCGCAGTTCTTTAAATATCCATATCCATATGTATCTTGTCCTTATGCCATTTTTGTTTTATCTGTGTTAGAATATCTTTCTGCATTCTGCTCTGGCCAAATGTTCCATTAATGACTAAATAATTATTTTACAGGCAGAGTCTATAAATGAATTGAATGAAAATGCTGGTGTTCAAGATATAATATGGGTGAGCCATTTCAGAGTATAATACTAACAAAATAATCAACCATAACCAAATTGGATTATTAAGTGTAAGAGCCATTCAATATTAAGATAGTGAAGCTGAGGCTTCAGTTGCATTTCAATGAGGAGCAAGCTATAACGACCACTATCACAGCAAATATTCAAAAACATTGCAGCCCTCTCCAAAAAACTGAAAAAAAACAACCCATAAAAATATTCCAGTCTACCCCAAACAAAAGAGAATGAAAATGAAAATATAAAAGACTGTAAAGCAAATCATTGAACAGTTTTATTTTTAGATAATGCAATGCCTTTCTTTTTAAATGAAAAGGATTAAATCAAAATTTAGTAGAATATATGATGCCCAAATACAAAAAATATATTTTAAAAAATCAAGTCTTTATATATCTCAGCATCAAACAATATGAAAATATATTTAAAATACAGTTGACCTTTGAATGACACAGGTTTGAACTGTGCAGGTCCAGTTATATGTGAATTTCTAAAATAAATACTGTAAATGTATTTTCCCTTCCTATGATTTTAATATTTCATTTTCTCTAGCTTACTTTATTGTAAGAATACAGTATATAATACATATAACATACAGAATATGTGTTAATTGGCTGTTTATGTTATCGTGTAGTCTGCTGTTCAACAGTAGGCTACTAGTAGTTAAGTTTCTGGGGGGTCAAATTATATGCAGAGATTTGACTATGTGTGTGGGGAGGGTTGGCACCTATAATCCCATGTTGTTCAAGGGTCAACTGTACTTATTTCACACCTTTAAATGTCCATTAAAAACATGAGTAATAATGACAAGAAATGTGCATTACATGGATGGTGAAAACAAATATAATTCTTTTTCAAATAAATTTATTGGGGTGACAATGGTCAACAAAACTACATAGGTTTCAAGCGTACAATTCTATAATACATCATCTATATATCACATTGTGTGCTCACCATCCAGTCACTTCTCTTTTCATCACCATTTATTTGACCCCTTTGACCCTCTTCTACCATCCCCACTCCCCCCTTACCTTCTGGTAACCACTAAACTGTTGCCTGTGTTTACGAGTTTTTGTTTGTCTTGTTTCTTTGTTGCCTTCAGTTTTATATCCCAAATTTAAGTGAAATCATATGATTCTCACCTTTTCTGTCTGATTTATTTCGCTTAGCATAATAATCTCAAGGGTCTTCCATGTTGTTGCAAATGGCAGTATTTCACCTTTTCTTATGGCAGACTAGTATTCCATTGTGTATATATACCACATCTTTATCCAATCATCTATCCAAGGGCACTGGTTGTTTCCACATCTTGGCCACCGTAAATAATGCTGCAGTGAACATCGTAGTACATATACCTTCATGGATAAATGTTTTCAGATTTTTGGGGTAGATACCCAGGAGAGGGATTGCTGGGTCATACGGTAATTCTATTCTCTATACTGTTTTCCACAGCGGCTATACCAATTTGCATTCCCACCAACAGTGTATGAAGGTTCCTTTTTAGTAGAGGCCAGTTCTTACCCACCACCAGCAAGGACTGCCCATGTCCAGACAGGAGAACATACGTGGGAGCAGGCAAATGACCTGAAAACCTTTCCCCTGCATAACTTTCTGAGAAGTGTAGTTCTGTGGTTCAGATGCCATTGTCTTACAACACAACTAACTATAGGGCAGCGGGGTTCAACAGAGGCAAACGATGCCCTCTCCAAGTTGCGTTTAGGTCCTAGTGAGATGCTCAGCTCCAGCTCCAGGCTAAGTAGTTGCTTAGAAAGCCCAGGCAGCAGTTCTCGCGGTGCGCCGAGACCACGCGCTGCCACGGAGACTTCTGGGAAATGTAGTTTTGCAGGAGGCCACTGGCTCCGCACCGGTAACTTGCGTCCCTGACACCGAGGAGTCTGAGAAATGCCGCTCTGGTCTGCGGTTAGGTCCACCCCGCGGTAGTCTCGGCCCAAGCGGCGGGATTCTCCGCCCTGGGAACTGGGAGGACTCTGGAGTGCAGTTCCCGTGAGGGCGGCGGCCATCGTTGGCTCACGGCGACCGGGCGCGTCCGGTACGCGGAGGTGCCAGCTCTGGATGTCCTCGCTCGGGCCTTGGGCCCACTGAGGATTCGGGCAAGTGTGGGTCCGGGGAGGGCGGCGGGCGGGCCTCCGGGTAACGGTGCTGGGCTCTGGGCCCTGCCGCCAGATCTGCTGATCCCAGGGTCTACCCTCCCCATGTGAGCCAGGCAGGGCCATAGCTTTCTGGGCCTCTCTGTCCTGCTCTTGTAAAATGGACATCAGGCTGGCGCTTACCTCTTACCTCATCTTCGCGAAAAGAAAAGGGGCGAGTGGGTGTACATAGTACTGAAAGAAAACGCCGTCTACAGTTGTTACCCAGTCATGAAGCTGAGGCTTTCTGTTGTAGTTGTATAACCTTGAACAAACTGCTTCAGTATCGCGAAGTTTCCGTTTTCTCATCGTTTAAAAAGGAAATCTGTAGTAATGTGCATGCCCGCTATGCATAGAGTGGTGAAGACTCAACAAGCGCGTATATAACATGATTGCTGTTGCATGAGTTGGTCTCATGTATAATATAAAAGCTTATTTACACGCGGGTGGCACCCGGTAAATGGTTACATCGTCCCAAGGAACACTCCCTTAGTTCAGGGGAAGATCGGAGCCCGAGAAAGTGATTCCCATTGTGCTTTTCCATGCAGGGGTGGCCCAAAGCTGCAAAATAAGCATGATTTTTCATGACTGCCTTTTCTTGTTCTTGATCTCTCTTCTTAGCACACTGCCCTTCTGTAAGACAAGAGCCTGGGAAGAGGACGGTGTTCACGATTGGAAATTGCAAAGTCATGTTCCAGGTAAGTTGATATGTCCCCAAATCTTCCTGAAACACCCTCTTATCAGGACTCTTGAGTGTTTGCTTTGCTGCTTCTACCATTTCCCACTTAACAAAGTCTGTTTAGGGACTGGATCCCTGATTCCTTTCCTTATAGCAAAGGATGGAGCCTGCCGAAGAACTCCAAAGTATTATCTTCTCTGTTTCCATCTTTTCTACCAGTTTTTTGCTAGAAGCCTCTGTAGAGTCTTGGGCAAAACTTTTTAAAATCACAGTTCAAAATTCAAGTTTGGAATTTAGGTTATTTGCTTTATGGTTGTCAAAGCTGTATCGTGTGGTCTCAGTGGTATATCAATCCTTTCAGTTAATTCAAGTCTAGAGATGTCTGGCATCACCTTGATTCCTCCCTTTCTCTTATAACTCACATTCAGACACTCTAGTGGGTTATAAAATATATACAGGAAATGTACAGAATCTGACGGCTGGTTACCCCATCACTGCCACCACCACTTATCACCCTTGTCCAAGCCAACCTAGATTGCAGTCGCCTCCTAGTGGGATTCCCTGCTTCTGCCCTTGACTCTCTTCAGTCTCATCTCAGTACAGCTGTCACTGATCCTTTTATATAAAATCTTTCCTCAGCTTAAAACTTCACTTGCCCTAACTCAGACTAGAAGTCAGAGTTCCGTAGTGACTTAAAAAACTTTATACAGTTAGGCTCTCTATTACCTGATCTCATCTTTCTTCTCTGTCTCCTTGTTCCCCGTAGGCTCCAGCCACACTGGCTCCTTCCTCCAGGCGTTGGAAGTTGCTGTCCCTTCTGCTTGAAATATTCTTTCCCCAGATATACATAAGCTTGCATTCTTACCTTCTCTATATCTTTGCTCAGTGGTTATTTACTCAGTAAGCTTCCCTGAACACCTATTTAAAATTGTCAGTCACCTTCTTTCAACTGTCACTTCCACCCCTCCATCACTGTTCTGCTGTTTTCCACAGTACTTATCACTCACCAGCTGATACACTATGTGTTTAGTACATACATATGCTCATTGTTTGTCTCCTCCCACTGGGAGAGATGTTTTTCTTTTTTGTTGACTGTTTTATCTTCAGTACTGAGAGTGGTACCTGGCAGAAAACAAATGCTTACTAAATAGTTGTTGAGAGAATGAGTGATGAAAAAATGGTGGGCAGAATCATGGGGTGGAAGGTGAAGCTTGCACAGGAGAAGGTGTGAGTGGCAGATGTGCATGTCGGGCAAAGTCTTGTTTCTTGGGAGTATTAGATAATTAGAATTGAAAACGTTTTTTTTTGGTAAGTGAAAGCTCAAGTGAATTGATTGCCAAAATCATTTATTGATTCATTTCCTAAACACTTATGAAGTACCTATTAGGAAGAGTCTTACATACGTTTGGGTTACACTGACATGCAGGACTTCATGTGCAGTACTGTCTAAGAGAATTGTCTACAGCAGTGGAAACATTCTAAATGTGTGCTGTCCAGCATGGTAGCCACCTGCCCCATGTGACTGTTGAGTACTTGAACTATGATTACAGTGACTGAGACATTGAATTTTTTATTTTATTTAATTTTTAATTTAAATTTATATAGCCAAACGTGGCTAGTGGCTACTGTATTGAGCAGTGCAGAACCAGTGGAAAAGTAAGAAAGCATAAGAAGTTATGATAGGTGCTAAGCTCTCCTGGGGACAAAGATGGATGAACAGCCCAGGCTACCCAGGCAAATGATGGGGAAGAAAGAGTTGAAGCATTCCTGGGGCAGCAAGGCTGGAACTGGTTTTGGTGGCCGATAGTACCAGGGAGGCAGAGGTGGAAGTGAAGTTATACTGAACTGAGAGAACACGTTGAGTACAGGTAGAGATGCCTAAGAGAGTCTTCCAAGGAACTGCAAAAATTTTCTAAAGCAGTGGTTCTTGAACAGGAGATTTTGTACTCCTTGACTTTACCCATAGGGTACATTTGGTAATATTTAGAAAACTTTTGGTTGTCACAACCCTAAGGAGGAGGGGATGCTACTAGCATCTAATGGATAAAGGCCAGAGATGCTACTAAACATTCTACAATGCACAGGACAGTTCTCCACAATATAAGAATTATCCAACCTGAAATGTCAGTAGTGCCAAGGTTGAGAAACCTGATCTAAATAAAGAGCAAAGAGTGTTAATGAGTTTTCTTCTTTAGACTTTTAATACAATGACATGAATGTGTTCAAAACTTAAAATATAAAATATCTTTGCCTTGGTGGAATAAGACCTAGTGGTTTATACATTTAACATAGTGTTGGTAAGAGTAAATACAAATGGAAAACAGAATTTTCCCTGGTACCAAAAGGGAAAAAGACCTCCCCCTTATCCTTTTTTTACAGTATTTCCTTGAGAAAAACGTGTAATTGTAAATCTTTTCCCTGTCCCTTTTGAGATGCTTATAAATCTTTTTCAAAATGAAATAAGTCTCTGCCAATTTTACAAGGCAATGAAGTCCTTCTTAGGGCCTTGGAGCCATCTCTTTGAAATACAATCATGAAGTAAGATGCCCCTTTAACTACCTGTCTTTGTGGGAGTTTAGCCTAGGGTCCTGGCTCCAAGTTCAAACTATGTGCTTATCATAAAGATAAGAGAGGTTTTATTTTTCTTATTACCAGATAAATTTAGGATGAACTATGTGTAGCAAATGATGCTGTCAAACCCTCTTACTGGAGGACAAGTTATCATTTATTTTGAAAGCATATATTTAATGGATTGTATCTGCCTGGCTTTACGGAAGGGTGAGATTTCTTTCTGTCTTTGGAGTCTCATTAGGAATTACCTATCAAGTACATTACAGTCTGGTTTAATGCTGATTCAGTAATAAAACCTGTCTCTTTTCTACACTGTAGAGAGGATTTTCTGCTTGGCAGATACGATTTTTTAAATTATTTCCCCAACACCTGACAAAGGTAAATTCCCGCTGTGGAACTAAAGACCAATGCCACTGGTGAATGTACATGCAAAATATCCCAATGAAGTAATAAGATATTGAATCAACTACTCATGGAATGAAAAATTTACCATAGCCAAACACTGTCTATTTTAACCAATGAAAGAGTAATAATGCCATTTTAAATGCATACATGTTTGCACATATTATAAGTTGACTAACCAGTAAGCTATTATTGAACATTTAAGCTTTTTCTAAAGTTTCGCTGTTTTAAATAATACCAAGAATGAGTACTGTTGAGAAGAAATCTATTTCCTTAGAATATTTTCCTTAAAATGTGCCTTTAGGGCCGGCCGAGTGGCGCGATGGTTAAGAACTCGCTTGGGATGCCAGAGGGCCCCAGTTCGGATCCCACATATGAGGGCCAGTGACACTGCCCTCTACAGCTAAGATGCTGAACAACAGCTCAACCTGGAGCTGGGCTGCCATGAGTCGCCGGCGACGGCGTGGGCTGCAGTCCCTGTGGCAGTGGATTGCCATGGGCTACCATGTGTGGCCAGCAGCCAGCGTGAGCGGCCAGCAGCCGCAGTGAGCGGCCGTCCAGAAGCCGGCGACTGATCTGCCTCGCCAGAGAAGAGCGCAATGATGGTGCCAACTTGGGCCAGTGAAGCAACATCCTCCACAACTAGATTGAAGAACAAAACGACAGCAACTTGTCTGTTCCCCTTTCCCCAATTCCCCAGCACTGTTCCCATCCCCCCAATTCCCCAATAAAAAAAAAAAATCTTAAAAAAAAAAAAATGTGCCTTTATTCTTTACCCTTACTTTCAGATCCTATTCAAGGACTACCTATGGCATGAAACCATTCTTCAGTTTTCTTGCCAGAGGGTCTCAAATTATTTTAATTATAGATTATCATACAGAGTTTAAGCATATACCATAAATGTTTTTCTTTTTTGTTTATTGATTAGTTATGTATGTATCTATCTTTAATATAAAAATGTCTTTTTCTGAAGCCTTTGGATTTTTTTTTTGAACCGTAGTGGATCTTCATTTTTTTATTATTTATCTAGCATGTAGCTATAAAAAACATAACTAAGCACTTGACTATATGCTATCAAATGTTGAATGCTGATATTTAAAAATTTTTATAATTCTGTTCCCTAACAAAATTAACTCTCCTGAAGCAAAGCTCTTACTATTTGTCTCTCACTCTTATGGTACAACAATGCCAAAAACATAATTATCCAATTATTACTTAACTTAGACCAGATTTCTGATTGTTGTCTCAGCTGCTGAATCTTGTTCCCTTTCTTCTACAACCAGGGTAATTTCATCCCTTGTCCAGTGACAGAAGAGGCCTGGGCTATGGTTGAGCCTAAATATGTTTGTTATTTCAGGTAACATTTAGTGACGTGGCCATAGACTTCTCTCATGAAGAGTGGGGATGGCTAGATTCTGCTCAGAGGGATTTATACAAGGATGTGATGGTCCAGAATTATGAAAATCTAGTCTCTCTAGGTAAGCATATCTCCCCTTCCACCTCAGTAGAGGATATTTTTCTTTTGCCACTCTGAATTAATGGTAATCCTCCTGAGTAAATGGCTGAGTTTCTGTTCCATGTTCCCAAGGAAGTATGTAGCTCTGTTGTGCCCTGCCTGAAGCTTATCTTCCCATTTGAGTGAACATCTTTCAAACCTTCCTTTGGTCCCTTTTGTGATGACAGCTTATCCTTTCTGAGGACCACAGCTTAAACGAGTTCTATATTTTTCCTGTAAGCAGGTCTTTCCATACCTAAGCCATATGTGATCACTTTATTGGAGGATGGGAGAGAACCTTGGATGGTGGAGAAAAAACTGACAAAGGCTATGTTTCCAGGTAAATCATGCGGAATCAAGCAAATCAGGTCTTCGTTAAAGATACTTGTAGAAAGTGGGGGGGGGAGGGGAGAGGAGGAGTGGGGGGTGCATTTTAGGATATTTAAGGGTGACTGTTTTCAGAGATTCCCAAATGTAACAAAATTAAGGAACCTTTAGCTTAGATGTCAAAATGACCATTCCTCCATCCCAAATTATTTTCTGTTTTAGTCATGTCATCTAATCAAAAGTAGAGGTTTCTGCCATCATAATAATTCAAAATGTTACTTTATTTGAAACAATATAAGGCAAATTACTCTTTTTAAGTCCACTTAAGGAAAAACATACTGATGGTTTTAGATTAAGAAAGCTGTCAATTAGATGGAAAATCACTTTTCAACTTAAAGTTGAGCTTCAAAGATCAAATACAAACATAAGTGTTAGAGGAAGTAAGGAATGTATAAGAAGGTTTCTAAGAATATTTTCTAATGTCCAATAAATAATAATATGCTTTCACACAGATCTTACATAAACTCACAAAAGCCTAAATTTTTGTGAGCCATAAAGTGTATTTAGATTATTTTGTTATTGTAACTTTAAAGCAGCACTATAAATTTTGCATTTTAAGCATACTAATCTGACAGCAAATTGAAATTGATTGAACGTTGGGAACCAAGGCTGTGAGAGAGAATGTCTTCTTTCACGTAAATAAATGGTTTGGGTTCCAGAATGCCTTCCACATTTTCTTTCTGATAGTTTCATTTTTTTCCACATACTGATTGCCTATATTTAACCCAGGTTATTACATTCTGTCCCTGCCTCTGTGAGCTGTCTATATTATTCTCTGTGCTCCACTTGAACTGTGTTCAGAAATCATTGAATATATGAGAGTTGTCAGAGCCATGTGTTCTCTGGGGGGTGGGGATGGGACTTTAATTTTTTCCAATTCTATTTCTATCATAGAAATTTCTTTTCAGGAAGTACAGAAAAGGCAGTGTTTTGCTTTCTTGATATGTTTCAGATTGGGACTCAAGATGGGAAAACAAGGAATTATCAACAAAGGAGGATATTTATGATGAAGATTCATCCCAAACGGTAATAGCAGAAAAAATGATAAAACAAAGTCATGAATTTTCAAATTTTAACAAGGACTGGGAATATATAGAGAAGTTGGAGGGGAAGCATGAAAATCAGACAGAACATTTCAGACCAGTGACTCTCACTTTTAGAGAAAGTTCTACTGGGGAAAGTGTTTACAAATATAATACATTTAGAAGCATCTCCCATTTAAATTTAAAGTCTATTCTTTCTGAACCACAGAGAATTTCTGCTGAAGGGAAATCACATAAACATGATATATTTAAGAAGAGCTTACCGAAAAAGTCATTTATAAAAAATGAGAATATCAGTGGTGAGAAGAAACTTTTGAATTCTAATGGAAGTGTGGCAGCCTTCAACCAGAGCAAATCTCTTCCACTTCACCAGACTTATAATAGAGAGAAGATCTATACATGCAGTGAATGTGGGAAAGCCTTTGGCAAACAATCAATCCTTAATCGCCACTGGAGAATTCATACAGGAGAGAAACCCTATGAATGTCGTGAATGTGGGAAGACTTTTAGCCATGGCTCATCCCTTACTCGACATCAGATAAGCCATAGTGGAGAGAAACCTTACAAATGTATTGAATGTGGGAAGGCCTTCAGCCATGTCTCATCGCTTACTAATCATCAAAGCACTCATACTGGAGAGAAACCATATGAATGTATGCACTGTGGAAAGTCTTTTAGTCGTGTTTCACATCTCATTGAACATCTGAGAATTCATACTCAAGAAAAACTCTATGAGTGTCGAATATGTGCGAAGGCCTTCATTCATAGGTCATCTCTCATTCACCACCAGAAAATTCATACTGGCGAGAAACCTTATGAATGTAGTGAATGTGGAAAAGCCTTTTGCTGTAGCTCACACCTTACTCGACATCAAAGAATTCACATGATAGAGAAACAATTCGAATGCAACAAATGTCTGAAAGTCTTTAGTAGCCTCTCATTTCTTATTCAGCATCAGAGTATTCATACTGAAGAAAAACCCTTTGAATGTCAAAAATGCCGGAAATCTTTCAACCAACCTGAATCATTGAATATGCATTTGAGAAATCACACTAGATTGAAACCTTATGAATGCAGTATATGTGGGAAAGCCTTCAGTCATAGGTCATCCCTGCTTCAACATCACAGAATTCATACTGGAGAGAAACCCTATGAATGTATTAAATGTGGAAAGACCTTCAGTTGTAGTTCAAACCTTACTGTACATCAGAGAATTCATACTGGAGAAAAGCCATATAAATGTAATGAATGTGGGAAAGCTTTTAGCAAAGGTTCAAATCTTACTGCCCATCAGAGAATACATAATGGAGAGAAACTCAGTAGTGCAATAAGTGTGGAAAAGCCTTTAGGCCATATGAATCACTACACATGAAAAATCATGTTAAGAGAGAAACTATGAATGCAATATTCATCATAATACACTTCAGCCACTGGTCCTCCTTGATTCAAAATCAGAAAATTTATATTTGAGGAAAGTCTTATGAATGTAATGAATATGGGAAGGTCTTTAGCAATAGTACAAAGCCTTATTGTCCATCAGCTTTCACACTGTAGAGGGTCTATGTGAAGGCAATAAATGTGAGGATGCCTTTAGCCAGTATTAATCCCTTAATTGACATAAGTAAATCCACACTGTATTTACTGTTACATACATGTAGCAAATATGGAAAAGACATTAGGCAATATGAATCTCTTATAAAATGTATAAATATGTACAGGAGAGAAGCAAATATGAATATAAATGTGGATAGTCCTTCAGTTAAAGTACATCCTTTCTACATCAAAGAACTGGAGAGAAAGTTTATGTAAGAAATGTATTAAAGTTTTCACTAAGAGCTCTTATTTTCCTAGACCTCAGAAAATTAACGCTAGGACAACCTGAAGGATGTAGGAATTGTGTTTAAATCTTTGCAGTGATGCTATTTGTAAATGGTTTTACAGGACAGCAAGCGTTATTATAAATGAATATGCATTTCTTATAGCAGCAGCTTGCAATTTTACTCGAGTTGTACATAGAAATTACCTCCAGTTAATGGGCATGTGAAGATATTTAGTCATCCAGTGGATCCAGTAAATGTTATAAAGTTGAATATTAAAGCTGCAAAAGAAGTAAAAAGTGGTGTGAATAAAATTCTTGGTTTCTAATAAAATCATTTTTATATAATGAACTCTTTCACTGTGGAACTGATATTTCTTGCAAAACTTTCTATTACTTTCCTCTGGAAGAATTCAGCCTTAATATAGCTTTTAGTGTGAGACTAACAAACCTAGAGAAAAATGGCCTGATCTCTGTGCTAAAAATGTCATTATTTTAGTAAGGATAATTCACAGTCCATCTCCAGTTGGATTAATTCACACATTTTAATGTTTACAAGTACTGTGAGAACATAACCAAGAAACAACATACTATGATAAATCAGAGCAGGCTTAACTGTGGATGTGCTTTTTAATCAGAATCCTAAGGGATGAGTACTAATTATGTAGCTTTGTGTGCACACATGCACTTGGGGTCAATCTAGACAGAGCAGATAAGCAAGTCCTGTCGTGTTTGCTGCAGCTGGACTCCCAGGATCCGGTGTCTAGTTTCAGGTTTTGTGGCTTTGAGATATTACTATTGGCAGCATCGCTAGTAACAGCAGTCATCTTTCCATCTGGATCATAATTACAGGGGCTTACCTTGAAATTAATAGTCTGGAGCCATCCCCATTATTGCTCCAGTCCACCCACCAATTTTGAAAGCATTAATTTTCTGCAGTATATCTCTTGAAGGATATGTAAGAGTTTTTGTTATCTCCACCGAAGCTGGCAGAAAATTATGGTTTGTTAAGGGGGATGGCTTCAAAGTTTTAGATGAGAAATGGAATAGTCTTACTGCCCCCCATGGTTTCCTATTTTGTGACTAGAAAGTTAACACAGATCAATGATTAGGATTGTGTGGACACTGTTGTAGATAAAAAGCTTATATTTCAGATTATGTTCTCTATGGCATTTGATAATTGTAAATAAATTTTAGGGCCGGCTGAGTGGCTCGTTGCTTAAGAGTTGGCTTGGGAGCGCCAACTCTGAGCAGTAGGGCTGCTGGTTCGGATTCCACATGGGGGCCAGTGACGCTGTGCCCTCTACAGCTAAGATGGTGAACATCCGCTCGACCTGGAGCTGGGCAGCCATGAGGCGACGGCGTAGGCTGCAGTGGGTCTGTAGTGGGCTACCATAATCTACTGTGAGTGGCCGGCAGCCAGCGTGAGCAGCCATGAGCTTCTGTGAGTGGCTGTCCAAATGGCCGGTGAGCGACTGCCTCACCCGGGAAGAGCACAATGATAATACCAACATGGGCCAGTAAAGTGACGTCCTCCACAACTAGACGGAAGAACAAAACGACAGCAACTTGTCTGTTCCCCTCCCCCAATTCCCCAATAAAAAAAATCTTAAAAAAAAAAAAGCTAATAAACCAATAAAAGGAGATAAAAAGGAATTAAAAAATAATCCAAAGCAGATATAGTGAACACTGAGTCACTGCTACGTAGGGGAAATGCAGATTCAAATTCCTGTGAGCCTCTGGTCACCACAACCAATCAGTACATGACCTTTTATGGAATGTTTTTTGTTTAAAGGCACCTCATTTAATATGTTTCTGATTAGCAAGTGGCCGGTTAGCTCAACTGGTTAGAGCATGGTGCTAATATGTTTCTTATAAATAAATTATATGCAATATTTCATTGTAACAAAAATATTTCAACTATGTCCTTTTTGTGTAATGTACTCATTATTGTACTGCTTTAACTCTCAGTCATACACATGCACAAACAGGACATATGTACAGTACTCAGACAATAAGCCAGTACACAATGCACAGTACTGTGAACATACACAGTATGCTGTTCAGTACAGTCATATGAAGTAATTCCTAGAAAAAAAATTAAAGGTTAACTATTCAGGATAATCTTTTGGCCAGAGAAATATCTTTCTCAGTATCTGATATCTCTTCATACTGAAGAGAAACATAATTGTCATCCCTGTGAAAGGTTTCTGTGGCAGGTAACCATTTATCTAAATGGTCATATTAGAAATTGACCCAGCTGAGAGCCTTACACTACACCTGAGAATTTTCCATGAGAGAGACCCAGTGGTTATTATGAATTTAGGAAAAATGTATACAATAACTTCCCATGTTTATACGAGAAATCCATCTGAAGGGTATTTTGAGAGGTAGAAGAGAAAGGAAATGGAAATGTGTGTATGGCTTCTTTCCAATTTCCCTGACACGCTTATAATAACTGGTCATTTTGAGGTGTGGGAATTGGGGTATGAGGGATAAAAAGGCCTCATCCCCTTCATGTGTTTTTTATAACATCCAAAGTTGGACCACTGAGGGTAGCTCTACCAACAATTATTAAAAGTACTCTTTATTCCAAAACACTGTCATGTCTACCCTTGAGGAACATAAGCTAGGTGATATGCAGACCCAGGAAACACGCAGGAGCCCTAGTGAGGTTCCAAGGTGGGGCACAGCAGTCCAGGAAAAGAGAACTATATCTAAGCCCCTGAGGTTGGCTGGAACCAGGTCAAGGCTAGTGTGGCCAGAGATAACAGCAATTGATAACTGATGGAGTGGGGTAGCAGGGCCAGATGCAGATAGGGCACCATGGAAATTTGGATTCAATTATTATTCTGTGAAACCATGGGAAGGTTTCAGCAGGAACACAAAAGATTTTCTCCTATTTTCTAGAAACGTTAGAGTTGAGTGTTTTACATTTTGGTTAGAATTTTGCAACCTTCTAAACACTGCATGTTTCTTTCCCCATGTTGGCCGCCTCCTTGTGTGTTTCTGTGGATTAGGTAGATGTGCTACATCTCCCAGTCTTGGCAGAGTGGCCTTATATAGTCGTGTCCTGTGGGGCCCAGCGGTGCCGTCTCTCTGTTCACCTGAGCCAGGTGCTCCAAGAGGTTTCTCCACACAGTGCACTGGCCCATCACACATCCTGCAGTTCCATCAAAAGTAAAATTTTAGTTCATGTTTATATTTAATTGGTTATATTTAAAAGGAAAGGTATGTCACCAGTATGAGTTCGTTAAAATTGACCGAGGTGAAAACACTTGCAAAAAACCTTCCTACATCTTTTAAACTCTGGTATGTATCTTTCGATGGTGAGTAAACGATGAGCTGTGGCTGAAGACCTTCCCACACTCTCTACATTCAAAGGGTTTCTCTCCAGTGTGAGTTCTCATGTGTTGAGTTAAGGCAAAGTTGTCACAAAAGGCCTTTTTGCATTCTTTGCACTCGTAGGGTTTTTCTCCAGTGTGGATCCTGTTATGCCGAACAAAATTTGCAGGCTGGGAAAAGGCCTTTCCACATTCTCTGCATATGTAGGGCTTCTCCCCAGTGTGAACCCTCATGTGTCGAGTGAAGGAAGAGCTATAGTAAAAGACTTTGGTGCATACTTGACACTCCAAGGGTTTTTCTCCACTGTGGGTCCTATTATGTCGGACAAAAACAGAGTGGTGCGTAAAGGTCTTCCCACATTCCCTGCACTCATAGGGCCTCTCACACGCGTGAATCCTCGTGTGTTGAATTAAGGAAGAGCTGTCACAAAAGGCTTTGCCACATTCTTGGCACTCAAAGGGCTTCTCTCCAGTGTGGGTCCTCTTATGCCGGATAAAAGTGGAGCGATAAGTAAAGGCCTTTCCACATTCACTGCACACATACGGTTTCTCTCCAGTGTGAATCCTCATGTGTTGAGTGAAGGATGAGTTGAGGCAAAAAGCTTTTCCACATTCTTTGCACTGAAAGGGTTTTTCTCCTGTGTGGGTCACATTGTGCTGGATGAAAGTGGAGCGGTGGGTGAAAGCTTTACCACATTCTTTGCACTCATAAGGCTTATCTCCAGTGTGAATACGCTGGTGCTCCGTGAGGTGAGACCTGCGTTTGAAGGCCTTCCCACAGTCGATACACTTGTATGGTTGTTCCCCAGTGTGAAACCTCATATGTCGAATGAAGTCTGCCCTATAGCGACAAGCTTTCCCACATTCACTGCATTCATAGGGCTTCACTCCAGCATGAATCTGTTGATGCTGCACAAGAATCCAATTCTTGCTAAACCCCTTTCCACATTCCTTGCATTTGTAGAGGTTATTTTTTCCATCCATCACAGAGTCTTTTCCTGGTCCTTGGGAATCATGTGCACGCAGCACATCTCGTGTAGTGACTCGCTCCTGTAAGCCCCTTAAACACAGACTATCTTCTATCTCCAAATCATCATGCTTGTGGCTCAGCCTCCTATGGCATGTCTCCTTGTGGGGGTTTGTTCCTGGCCTGAAACTCTCTTCCCTCATTTCTGATTGCTTTTCCCGATCCCTCGCTTGCTCCAACTTGGAGTTCCTTGAGGTTCCCTGTGTCACTCTTTCCTTACAAGAGGCTTCCTCAGTGATGGCCAGCTGAGAAGCAGTAGGCTCTGTGGTTTCAAGTTTTACTTCTTTACCTGAAGGAAATTCAATACAAAAAACGGTATATATGAATGACGTCAACAAAGAATACACAAAATTACCTTGTTAGGGGGAGAATGAAGATAAAAATAATGCTTCTAATGCTTACTGCATTTTCATATCTCTTAAACCCAGATTTACAATTTCTTTCTTTACAAATCCTTGAACTCTTGACATCTCTGAAAGGAAACCCAGAAGGAAAATCTGGGGCAAGGCAAAAGAATCTGGAGACGACTCCTCAATCTCCAGAATGGGGGAAGGTGGGTAGAGTAATAATTACATTTTGTGTAATGACTGTGCTCTAAGAGAGGATATCTCATGGTGCTATGACAGCACAGAGAAGGTGCACCTAATTTGGCCCAGGTGGAAGACAGAAAGAGGTCAGCAGAGGCTACTTGGAAAAGGGGCTATGTGGGCTTATTTCTACAGGAGAATAGAAATTCCCAGTCAGAGGAATTAGGAGGAAAACTGCAGCAGACAGAAAATACAAAGGTTCAGAGTCTTGACAGAATGCTGAATGCCAGGCAAAGTAAAGCAGATGAGAGGATGAAGATGGTGGAGATGTGGATGGAAAGGCAGGCAGGGACAGAAGAGAAACAAATTCTCAGGATTCTGGCCTGTGCGAAAGAGGGGGAGTGTGAGAAGCCATGGGGTGGACATACTGAGTCTACTATGTCTGAGTAAAGACTAGGTGAACAGACATAAAATTGATAACATCTAGATGAAGAAAATTATAAAACTTAACACATTAATTAAGATCTACATAAAAAGAGATTAATAATATAAAGTCATTGATTTTCCTCATATTCTTCTGCAAATTCAATACAACTTCAGTTAGAATTCCAATAGGGCTTTTTCATGGATACTGATTGTGGAATTTACATAAAAGAACAAAGGGACTAGGATATCTCTGAAGAAGAATAAAGCCAGGAGGACTTCCCCTTTGAAGGTAGGAGTATGATGAATTTATATACATCAAGACAATGTGACATATGGGCTGGCCGAGTGGCGTGTTGGTTAAGAGTTGGCTTGGAATGCCAGCTCTGAGCAGCAGGGCCCCGGTTCGGATCCCACATGAGGGCTAGTGATGCTGCGCCTTCTACAGCTAAGATGGTGAACAACAGCTCGACCTGGAGCTGGGCTGCCATGACTCGTCTGCAGCATAGGCTGCAGCCCCTGCTGCAGTGGGCTGCTGTAAGCTACTGTGAGTGGCTGGCAACCAGTGTGAGCGGCTGTGAGCGGCCGTACAATGGCCGGAGAGCAACTGCCTCACCCGGAAAGAGCGCAATGATAATACCAACATGGGCAAGTGAAGCGATGTCCTCCACAACTAGACTGAAGAACAAAAGGACAGCAACTTGTCTGTTCCCCTTCCCCGATCAACCAATGCTGTTCCCCTCCCCCAATTCCCCAATACAATTTTTTTTTTTTTAAGATTTTTATTGGGGAATTGGGGGATGGGAACAGTTCTGGGGAATTGGGGAAAGGGGAACAGACAAGTTGCTGTCGTTTTGTTCTTCAATCTAGTTGTGGAGGACGTTGCTTCACTGGCCCAAGTTGGCACCATCATTGCGCTCTTCCCTGGCGAGGCAGATCAGTCGCCGGCCTCTGGACGGCCGCTCACTGCGGCTGCTGGCCGCTCACGCTGGCTGCTGGCCACACACGGTAGCCCATGGCAACCCACTGCCACAGAGGCTGCAGCCCACGCCGTCGCCGGCGACTCATGGCAGCCCAGCTCCAGGTTGAGCTGTTGTTCAGCATCTTAGCTGTGGAGGGCAGTGTCACTGGCCCTCACATGTGGGATCCGAACCGGGGCCCTCTGGCATCCCAAGCGAGTTCTCAACCATCGCGCCACTCGGCCGGCCCTCCCCAATAAAATTTAAAAAAAAAAAAAGACAATGTGACATAGGCATAAATATGAAAAATATGTCTGATGAAATATGGTCAAGTTTTGGAGATAGCTGGATATTGGGTATGATGAAGATGGAGGTGTTGAGAGGTTGTCCAACTTTGTTATTGGCCTTCTCAACTTATTGAATCGCAAAGCCATTAATTCAAAATGGGGTCATTTTTAGGTATGATGGGTGTGAGATGCCCTTGAAACCTTCGAGTGAAGATGTGGAACTGTGGAGAAGGGTGAATGTTTGAGACACACTCTGAGGGGCTGAGAAGGCGTTGGCCAGAAACACTCACTGGCTGACTGAGTTCCTGAGGAATAATAGAGGGGCGAGATCATGAGTCTGCCTTGGTGCCGATCCACACACACGATGGCTCCAGCTGCCTTCAGCAGCCCAGGTGTGGGGCTGACAAGAGCAGATGTCCCCTTGATGTTTTATAAGACAAAAAGGTGAAAAGATAACAAGACTAGGGACTCCTTCTGAATATTTGATTCACAAATGGAAGGATGGATGCATGCACGGATGGATGTATATATAAATAAATGATTGGATGGAGAGGTAGAAAAGAATGGGATGCGAAGGATAACTGGAGGTAGTAATCTGCAGAAGAAGAAAGGACTGTCTTCTGAATCCAGAAAGAAGTTTGAGATGTCATTATTCGTTATGACTAATAATACAGGAATATTGCTAATAGGTAACTTTTGTTGAGCCACTTACTTTGGGTCAGGCAGTAAGCTAATACAAAGTTTTCTGCATTACCTAATTACATTCCTGAACAACCCAATGATCCAAAAACTATCATTACAATGTTTTTCAAATGTAGGCCAAGTTTAGCAGGCTGAGTATGTGTTCTTCATACCCATGGATTCTCCTTGGGTACAAAGCTAAACCACATTTTCCAGTGTGATACGATGTGTAGCCTAATGGACAGTTCTTGACAATGGAATGTGAATGGAAGTGATGTGTGTGTGTAAGTGGATATGACTACTCTCCTTCTCTCCTATTCTTCTTGGCCAGTTGGATAATGCCAGGGCAACCTTAAAGCCATATACTGACAACAGAATGCACCTGGATCCCTGCATAATTATGTGGTACGGAGTTCCCCTGCTAACTCACATTAAACATGGCATGATGAGAAAAAAAACCCTCTTATTTAATCTGATGACCCACCAAGATTTTGCAGTTTATCTTTTAAAGCAGGTAGCAATAACTCAGGCTAACCTGTGTAGCAAAGGCCACAGTGAGATCACACAACTGCCCCAGGATCATGAGGCTGGTGAGTGGCTGAACAGTTAGAGCCTGTCACTTACCTAATATACCACATTTTAACCCCAGTAAAGGCAAAGAGAGTGATGGGGGTGGGAAGACAGGGAAACACAGTTCAAGCTGCTCCATGACCACCCAGGAAGACCACAAAATGAAACTGTTGCCCAAAGAGTTCAGACACAGTGGTCCCCAGCTGACTGCCATGACACCCACCTGCCAGACTCAGCCACTTACCTGTGCAGGTGCTTTTGGAGAGGCCTCTCTTCACTATCCACAGTTCTTGTCCATACTCCAGGAGGTAGATTAGCTCTGGTTTGGGAACAGGCTGCCCTGTGCATGTAAAAATAAATGGGGCAGGGGGATATAGGGAAAGACAAAAGAAAAAAATCTCAACTATACAGAACTATACACTTCTAACACACCACATGAAATCCCAGAAAGGGGACTCCTCCATCCAGATGGTTTTCTCTCATTAAGTCAGTACCTCCCCATGCATCAGAACTACCTAGAAATGTCTGGGTTTCAAACACAGAACAAATTAAACCAAATCTCTGGGCATAAGGACTGAGCCTTGGTAGTTTTCAAAGCTGCCCAGTGATTCTGGTGCCCAAGGATAGCTAAAAACACCGGACTAAGTCACTTGGTGAATGGCATCTACTGATAGTCAGTTGTCTGAGGTAGGCTGTGACCTAAAACTGCTACCCATTGTGAAGAAAGAGGCTTTCATCCAGGCTGGGAAGATAGGGCGAAATGTGGGGACCTGCTGCCTTGCGTGCTGGGGCATCATCCTGTGCCTACTTCAAGGATTCTAGCCTGATGGCCTGGACTAAGGAGAAAAAGCTGACAGTGAACCAGGTTGGCATCTACCAACCCAGGAGCCAGCCCCACCTCAGGGCTTCTCGTTAAGTGAAGTGATAAACTTTTTTCAGGGTGACACCAATATGAGATGGTTTTCTGGTACATGCAGCCAAACATGTTTTGCCAAATGTGAAAACTTAAAACCAGGAGGACTCTGGAAAGAAGTCAGTGACTTAGGCACCACAGATACTTTGAGTAGAAAATCCTGTACTGCAAGCCAGAATGCATCCAGTTGTGACTTAGCAAATGCTCACTGGCGTCTGCTATATGCCTGGCACTGAGCTCAGCGATGAGGCAGTGGAAATGGTGAATCAGATCTTCCTTTATCTCTAAGGAACTGAGCTCACCGCCCCCTCAGGGACTTGGCACATGTTGGTCTCTCCACCTAGAATACTATTCCCCATATTTCTCCTTTAAACCACTAACCACAATGGTTATAAAATAACACTGTACTTATTGCATTGATGACTGACCTCCTGGGAGAGACTATGTAGACACAATGCTGGGAAAGAACTGTTAGAGGTAACCAGTTGGACATTTGGGAAAAGGGAGACCTTGGGTCTGCATCAGTTTGTATTCAAACAGATTTCTGGGTAAACTAGACATTTAGATTTAGGTGGAAGAACATTTGGGATTTATTAATTTATTATATATAATATGTACATAGCACTTGCTATGTTCCCCGTTCTATTTCTAAGTACTTTAAAGGTATTAGTTCACTTGGGCTAAGTGAAATGATACTATAAAAATATGATAAGATCAAAATTGTAGTCCCAGCAAGCTCATGCTGCTTGCTCTAGTCTGCGAGTCCTGCAGCTGTTCTTTCTGCTGAAAGGGAGATGAGCCAACAGCCATGGGAGTGTTAAACATGCAGCACTAAGCCCAGGCTCTCTCACCACCAAGAAAGGCAGGAAACAAAAGGAAAAAAGAAAACAGCTTTTGCAGATGCTCATCACTACCATTTGAAAATGTGTCTGTGGGGCCGGCCGAGTGACTCAGTTGGTTAAGAATTAGCTTAAGAGCACAAGCTCTGAGCAACAGGGCCACCGGTTCGATTCCCACATGGGCCAGTGATGCTGTGCCTGAGCTGAGCTGCCGCTGAGCTGCCCACAGGTGGCAGGATGGCTCAGCTGGTGAGAGCACGTGCTCCTAACGAGACTGCCTGTTCGATGGTGGGCTATGCCTGCCTGCAACTAAGACTGAAATCAGCACCTTGAGCTGAGCTGCTGCCCAGATGGCTCAGTGGATAGAGCGTGAGCTCTTAACAACAAGGCTGCTGGTTCGACTCCCGCCTGGGATGGTGGCTACGCCCACACGCAACTAAGATTGTAACACAGCACCTTGAGCTTAGAGGCCACAAGGTGCCGAAGGGCAGCCAGATGGAGAGTGGAGCCCTCCACAACTAAGATTGAAGAACAACAACTTGGCTGGTTCCCATTCCGCAATTCCCTAATTTAAAAAAAAAAGAAGAAAAATGTGTCTGTGCATCCTCTAAAATTAATTCCTATAGCAGCAGAGAAGAGAGGCATAAGCCTTAGGAAATAAGGGACAACTGTGCAGTTACCAGAGGCCAAAGAAGAATTTTAGCTGAGATTGTGTTGCTTAGATACCAGTAGCACTGATGACAAATACCTTCTTGTCTGTCTGATTCACCCCCTCTCGGAGAACTTCCCATTATCCACAGGTCCTGCTAACTGGGCTGTGGAGACATTTGACCCAACTAAGCTCAATCAAACAGTTTCCCTTTTATGGAATCTGGAGTAAAGATGTCAGACTGGGGCCAGCTTGTGCTGTACACTTGGGTAAAAGTGTTGAGAAGAACAGTTTCTTATACAATAATCCCTGATGCAGGCACAGGGAAGACAAGCAAGAGGAGGGTGTGGGGAGAAGGGAAGGTGAGTTCCTGAGGTCTTCTCAACCACCCATTTTTAGAGAGAGGGGATGGAATGAAAGAGAATGTGGGTACCACATGGGAGAAAGATGAGGCCTTACCCAGTGAGACCAGGAGTCCACAAATCTCCAGCATCACCTCCTGGTATAAGGTCTTCTGGTCTAGGTCCAGATGTCTCCATTCTTCCCTAGTGAAGGTCACAGCCACATCTTCAAATGATACCAATGCCTAGAAAGTCAAACAGAGGTGGCAGGGTGGCCGTATGCCTATTGAGATTACAGCTTACTGCTTGGTTAGTGACAAAAGTCCAGAGACCCAAGGCCTTAATCACTGAGTATCTCCTGAGACTCTAGCTCCGTACTGGGCTCAGGAGGGGGTAAATGGTGCCTTTGACAGAATACAAAGGTGTGGGAGAGAAAAGCTTCCTATATGGGAAGCCATTGGACAGTGACACTAATACTCTCATGCGGACTGTGAGGAGCAGACAGTAAGTGCTCTGGGATGTTATAAGAGTGGGATAAAAATAATAATTCCAAAAATGATAACAGCGGCAAGAGCTGAACCTCACTGGTCCACACTGTTTGCCTATACCTGGGAGCTTTAGATGCTGTGTTAAAGCAACTAAAGTGTCTAGTTCTGGAGCTAGACTCCCAGGGTTTAAATCCAGCTGTTTGAACCAACATATGTTGATTTCTTTGAGCCTCAACTTCGACATCAATACAATAGTTCCCATTTCACCAGGTGGTTGTGGGAATTAGAGAGAAAATGTTCATAAAGTGAACACTGCAGTGCCCAGCACACCAGTGCTAGATGTATTTGCGAATTTCATTGATCTTCCTGTAGCCCATGAGGTAAATACCATCACAGTCTCCATTTCACAATCAGCAAACGGAAGCTCACTAAAGTTGCTTAGAGTAGTTTGTCTAATGGGAAGGAGCAAAATTTGAACCCAGGTACTTCTGGAAGGGGGTTTAGATTTAACGCAGGTCCAGCCATGGTGGGGAGATTAGATTTAATCTAAGTGTGACTGGAACCCCGGAAGGTAGAGTCTTTCATTAGTCAACCACTTAATGAGGACCTGGTACAGGCCCAGCACTGTTCTAGGCCTGGGGATAGAGAAGAGCTGCTCATTGGGGAAAGACTGACAAGAAACTAAACAAATGTGCAAGATAAAGTCATATGACACTAAAGTCTCTGAAAACAACAAGAGAGAGTGAGATGACTACAGAGATTAGGGGGATACTTTAGATGGGACAACCGGGGAAAGGCCTCTCTGAGGGGACACCGGAAAGAGGCTGGAATGAAGTTAGGGAGCAAGTCAGGAGAGGAAAAAATAAGTCCTGAAGGTGATCAGACCTATATGATGAGAGCAAACAGGTGGCATTCGGAGAGTAACTTTGGACCAGTTGTGCGTTTACATCCCAAGAGACTCATTCATATGCACTGTCACTAATGAATATTGTAGTGGATTCACTATTCAAACAGAAATAAATGTGTTAAACAGGAAAATGGGTTCACTCCAAGTGGCAAGCCACCTTCACTTGTAGTACCACCCTGATGGCATCTGCAAAGATAAATACAGTGATGGTCATCTTCAAGCCTGTCCTGGGACCTTCTCGTCCTATCCAAGGAGCAGCAATTCCGAAAACGCTGCTTCCACGTGACCTCTCCTCTCCGGGCTCAATCCCAGCTTTGAGCTGGGTCAAGGCCTGAGTCAGGGAGGCCTGGGGGTCACACTCTCAGTGGCGTGAGCCTGAGATAACAGCAGGACCAGGGGAGTCACTCTCCAGAAACCACATCCACAGATGTTCTCCGGGCCGTACTGCGCCCTGAAGGAGGCAGGTCCCACGTATCCCCTAGCCACGTCCCTCAACTGAGAGAGAAACATATTCCAGTTTTAGACCCGGGGGAATGGAGGGTGGGGGCGGCAAAGCGACACGCTGAAGGTTACAACCAGAAGTGGGGCCCTCTCTTTCTAACCCCTGGCCTGGATTCAGAACCCTGGGTTGGAAGTGATTAGATCTGCCATTCCCCGCGGGACCTTTAGTTCCAAGAGCATTAAGATGGAAAGGCGAAGAGTTCCGGGATCCCCCTATATCACAAAGGGTGGCACCGTAAGAACGGCGACTCCAGTGCGGAACCTTCCACTCACCGGCGCCGCCATAGGGAGCGAGACCGCGAGAGGGGCGACAAAAGCCGGTCCAGCCTGTTCGGCCGACCCCTCACGCCAGCCCTGGGCGGGGTGACCTGGCACCTCAGGGTCCGCCGTGTAGAACGCGCACCAGGCCTAGGGCGCCGCCTCCAGGAGCGGCGGAGATGAACGGCTGGTGCCGAAGCCCCAGAGAGCGCTCGGCGGACAACCCTGTTATAAGGCGGGGTGACGGCGCGTACAAAAGCGCGGAGGTACTATTCTCCTCACTATCCTTTGCTGGGTCTCGAAGAACGTTCTGGGAAGCGCCCTCCGCCGGCGCTCCAACCACCAGGGCAGGTTAGGACACACCCACCACAACCAAATGACGTCCTAAGACAAGACGCCGGAAGTCCCGCCCATGCTTTCTCAGAAAACGCCCCTTTCTGCTTTCCGTCATTGTCCCTGTGCCCGCCTCCGACGTGCTCTGCCTTTGGGTAATGTAGTTTCCAACAGTCCTGGTGCACCACAGAGCGCAAGACTTGTTTCCTGTGAAACCGGGTCTTTGGGTTCCAAAGAGAGGGCGTGGCATCGCTTCATCTTAAAGGAGACCCATACGGATATCCGGAGCACTTCGGGCAATATCCTGACCGTACGTAAAGACCTCTAACATGTGATCCATGTATCGTCTTATGTTTTGACAAATATCACCAATGACAATGCTAAGAAGTACATCAGAAGATCCATTCCTTGAACTTCCCTGTGTACCCCTGCGCGAGCACTTCACCTCTCTGAGCTAGGATTTACAATGAAAAATGAATAGAGTAAATGTTCCCTGAATCAGTAGTTTTCAACCCACAGCCCCACAGCATTACCTGGGAATTTGTTACAAATACAAGTTTCACTTTTCACAAATAGGCTACCATCAAAATATGACAACAATGAAATCAAAATAATGCTATAAGTTTCAGTAAACTTATGTGGCCTGCCCTATACTATGAGTCAGGAGCAGCTCCTTCTGTTGAAAAGGAAAATTAGGGGCAGCCAGTTAGCTCAGGTGGTTAGAGCGCAGGCTCATAACACCAAGGTCGCCGGTTCTATTCCCACATGGGCCTTAGAGCTGTGCTCTCCACAACTAAATTGAAGACAACTACTTGACTTGGAGCTGATGGGTCCTGGAAAAACACACTGTTCCCCAATAAAATTTCTAAAAAGTAAAAAAATAGAAAAGGAAAATTAGCCAAAGTTAGGGGAAGTCTTGAAGATTTATCACTAAAGCAAGACTGCCTGACAACAATCAGAAGGCAGGAAAGCGAAAGGAAAACTGAACAGCTTTCTCAGGGTGTCCATCAATGTCAGCTGATATGTCTGCACACCCTCTAAAATCATCTTTACCAGCAGTGAATTGTGGACCAGGCTTTAGGAAGCGAGGGATGGTCATGTGGGCATCAGGGGCAAAAGGAGCCTTCCAACAGAAGGCTGGGTGTTCTGCCTGACTCATGCACTTTTTGGAGACTGGCTCCTCACCTCCAGCCCCTGTTCACTGGGTTATGGGGACACCTAACCCAACAAAATTTGACCACTCAGTTTCTATCTGGTGAGTATCTGGAATAAGGACTTCAGACCGAGGCCAGCCTATGCCAGGTATTGGAGTGAGAGTGTAGGCTTAGTTTAGTTCTTGGCTTAGTTCTTGATTTCACTTCCTTTTTGTTTTGGCCCCTCACAGTACCTGCCTGGACACAGTGAGAACAGGAAAGAGGAGATGAGACAGGAACACAACAGGAGTTATGGGTAGGAGGGAGGGTGGGCTCCAGAGGCGTTGTCTACCAGTCAGTCCTAGAGAGGATAAAATGAAGGAAGAGATTGGGGGTTCCCCACAAGGGAGGGAAGTAAGCCTTACCTAGTGATACCAGGAAACCACAAGTCTCCAGCATTACCTCCCAATACAGGGTCCCCAGAGGTGCCAAGCCCAGTTGCCCCCACTCTCCCCAAGTGAAGGTCATGGCCAAATACTTGAAGGTCATCAATACCTGTAAAGTCAAACTGAGACAGTCGCATTGGCCTCAGGGCTGTTGGATTAGATTAGTGACTGTTGCTTGGTCACTGCTAAAGGTGCAGAGAACTCCAAGGCCCAAATCACATCTAGTGAGCTGAGCTCAGGGCTATGCTCAATGTGGAGGCAGATGCGGACTTTGTTTTTTTTTAAAGATTTTTATTGGGGAATTGGGGGAAGGGGAACAGACAAGTTGCTGTCGTTTTGTTCTTCAGTCTAGTTGTGGAGGACGTTGCTTCACTGGCCCAAGTTGGCACCATCATTGCGCTCTTCCCGGGCGAGGCAGATCAGTTGCTGGCTTCTGGATGGCCGCTCACGCTGGCTGCTGGCTACATACGGTAGCCCATGGCAACCCGCTGCCACAGGGGCTGCAGCCTACGCCTTCGCCGGTGACTCACGGCAGCCCAGCTCCAGGTTGAGCTGTTGTTCAGCATCTTAGCTGTAGAGGGCAGTGTCACCGGCCCCCGGCCCTCATATGTGGGATCCGAACCGGGGCCTTCTGGCGTCCCAAGCCAGTTCTTAACCATCGCGCCACTCGGGCGGCCCAGATGCAGCCTTTGGATGTAATGCAAGTGTGCCAGAAAGAAAAGCAATCAATGGAAGAAGCCACTGGAGAATGACACAAGATTAGGACAACCCCATGGGACTATAAGGTGATGACAGTAAGTGCTTTGGTGTGTCAGAGAATGGAAAAATATGATTAAAAATTCCAACAATAACAGCAGCATCAGCTGAGCCTCACTGATCCTCACTGTGTGTGGGCACCATGCTGAGGGGTTCACGTACTGTGTTAAAGTGTTTAAAGTCATCCCTGGACCCAGATTCCCAAATTTCAGTCCAGCCTCTAGAAACCAAGCCTTGCCAGGTGCATGACCTAGGGGAAAATCACTTCATTTCTTTGAACCTCAATTTCTCCATCGATACAATAATGCTTCCCACTTCACCAGGTTGTTGTGATCATTGAAAAGAAAACATTTCAAAAGCAAACATTGGAGTGGCTGACTTATGGAAGGACTCAACGTGTGTGTGTTTAAGAGTTTGGAAGTTTCTATATATTCTTTGCTATTACTAGACTTTGTTTTTTAAAACAATTTCAGATTTACAGAACATCAGCAGGTAATAGAGTTCCCATAGTAAACCCCCCCACCCAAAATCCCCTATCATTAGCATTCTACATTAGTATGGTACATTTGTTGCAACTAATGAATTGGTACATTGTTATCAACTAAAGGCCATCATTTATTTAGATTACCTTAGTATTTATCTAATGTTATTTTTCTGTTCTAGGATCCTATCCAGAATAACACACTGCATTAGTTATGTCTCTTCAGGCTCCCCTTGGCCGTGACAGATTTTGTTTGTTTTTGATGAACATGAGGAGTATTAGTCAGGTATATTGTAGCATGCCCCTCTGCTGGATTTAACTGTTTTTCTCATGATTACGGGTTTTTATCATGGGGTTATAGGTTTGAGAGTGAAAGGTCACAGAAGTAGAATGTCGTTTTTATCACATTATATTAGGTGTATCTGCTATCAGTATGATTTATGACTGACTGTTTAAGTTTACTTTGATTACTTGGTTGAAGTAGTGTTTGGCAGGATTCTTCATTACAAACTTACTCTTTTTCCCCACTGTCCATACTGTATTCTTTGAAATAAGCCACAATGAACAGACAACACTTAAGAAATGGGGCATTATGTTCCCTCTCCCTTAGGGTAGAGTATCTGATTTATTTGGAATTCTTCAGCATTGGAGATTTTGTCTCTTCTTCCCCCTTTCCTAACTTATTTAATAATCTATTTATATAAGTATGTACTCATATATTTTAATCCTGTGGGTTATAATGCCATTTATGTATTTGTTGTTTCTCAAATTATTCCATCTCTGGCCATTGGAAGGTCTTTCAGTTGGTTCCTGTGCCTCTTTGACATGCCCCTGTTATTGTGTGGGTTTTTGGAGCACTTCCTCACTCTCTGGCATTACAAGATGCTCCGTGCATCATCTTGTATATGCATGTATATTTCTTGCCCCAGTGCTAGACTCAGCCACTTCTCCAAGGAGCTTTGATTCATTTTACTAGAGAATTTTATTAGAATCAATATCTGGATATTAGGGATGCTCATTGCTACTGGGGTGTCATTGTTTTTAGGCCCTCTCAGCTGACAAAACAAAGAAATATATGTGTATGTACTAACCTGTGTAAATACCATCTCTATCTATGTTAAATTAAACATGAGTTCTTACTGACGTCTCCAGCTCTAATCCACTACGACATGGATCATTCTAGCCTCTTTCCCTTGCTTACCTGTAAATTCCCATTCAAACAGTGAGACGCCTGGCTCCTACCATCCACCAACCATTTACCTGATACAGGCATACCTCAGAGATATTGCAAGCTCAGCTCTAGACCACTGCAATAAAGTGAGTAGCACAACAAAGTGAGTTGTTACCTTTTTGCTGGTGGAGGCTCTTGCCTTCAATTTGTAAAAAATGCAACATTTGTGAAGC
Source organism: Hipposideros armiger (assembly GCF_001890085.2). NCBI lineage: Eukaryota > Metazoa > Chordata > Mammalia > Chiroptera > Hipposideridae > Hipposideros > Hipposideros armiger. The sequence goes on from NW_017731959.1 coordinate 113,695, forward strand.
CCAATAAAGCAAAGTGCAATAAAATGAGGTATACCTGTATACATGGAAAGCAGTATCAGAATTGTTAACCTATATCCACATGGGAACAACTTACTCAACTAAAGTGCATACTTGCAGTTCATTTTGCCTTTAGATTCTATTCATTTCCAAGTTACTTACTTAGGACAGCACCTTTTCCCCTACGCCCTCTGTTTTATAGGGAGGTCGTTTCATACATTCACAATACAATTAGATTCTCTTGTCACAGTCAGCATTCTTTTCTGGGATCCCCTTGCCCTCCTAAACTATTTGAATTTGTATACATTAAAGTTCACCCTTTGTGTTGTACAGTTCTGTGGGTTTTGACAAATGCGTAACGGTACCACAGAGATCGTTTCCCAGCCACAAAAATCTCCTGTGCTTTGCATAGTCATCTCTCCAACCTTCCTCCACCCCTCTGGCAACCCGTGATATTACTGTATCTATAGTTTTGTCTTTTCCCGAATGGCACATAATTAGAATCATACATTGCTTTTTCAGACTGGCTTCTTTCACTTAGCAATTTGCATGTAAGAACGCTCTACGTCTTTTGTGCCTTGATAGCTCATTTCTTTTTATCACTGAATTACACTGTATGTATATACAACAGTTTTGTTTGCTGCCCACTCACATGTAGCCTGAAGTGCTCAAGTAAGTTTTGTGAATTTCAGTATGTTCTGTGAGGGAGAAGAGAGAGAGAAAAAACCTCCAGATAGGACCATCACAAGGAAGACAGAAGAGAGTTATTGGGCTTCCCTGAAGCAAGTGGACACACTGAGGGTGTTATCTCTAAATGTGATTTTTTTTTATTCTTGAAAACATTGAGCATATAGATTTCTAGGGCTGCTTCTCTGCATATCCCATTTTATGGGAGGCCCCCACAAATCCCAATTGCCTCTGATCTCTGTGGTCTTCACCCTATCTTCCCTGGGCTCCACTTCCTGGGCAGTTTTAGAAAGTGTTGGGGAGCCAGCAGGAAGATTGGAGGCAGGTCCTTGAGCTGCTCTGCTTTTCTTTCCCCCAAGGGTCACAGCCCTGCTCTCTCTGTTATCAAAGTCCTGAAAACAGTAGCTTTGTGTAATTTTATCCAGTTTTATAGTTGTTTATGGCAGGAATGTAAGTTGCAACTATGCTACTCCTTTACAGCCAGAACCTAAAACAACACACCTAAAAGGGGGGGGGGGGGAGTGATTCTGAGAGCTTGAAAAATCTAATTCTTAATGTGGAA
>NW_017731959.1:123560-137181 GCF_001890085.2 Hipposideros armiger
TTATTTTACAAGATGAAAAGAGATCTGGAGATGAATGGTGGTGACAGATGCACAATATGAATGTACTTAATACAACTAAATTGTGCACTTAGAGATGGTTAAATTTTAACCATCTTAATGGTCATTTGTTTTTACCAGAATTTTAATTTAAAAAATAAAGCATAAACAAATTGTGGGCAATTCATACAATAGAGCACTACTCAGTAGTAAAAAGAATGAACTATTCACACACACAGCGTGGTTAATTCTGAAGATACTTATGCTATATAAGAAAAAATAGACCAAAAATAGAGTATAAATACTTTATGATTCCAATTGTATAAAATTCTAGGAAACACAAACAAATCTATAGTGGAAAAATAAAAGGTAATTCAATAGATTCCTTGGGATGTGGCTGTTTCCTGGGTAAGGCAAAGAGGAATAATAAAGGAGCACGAGGTAGCTTTGTGGGTGATGGATAAGTTCATTATCATGATGATAGTGTTGGTTCCCTGAGTATATACATATTTAAAACCTTGTCAAATTGTACACCTCAAATAGTATGTACAGTCAATTATTGCCTCACAGTTTTATCTCAACAAAATATCACAAGAAATTGTTGGCTGGCCGCGTGGCTCAGTTGGTTAACAGTGTGAGCTCTGAGCAACAGGGTCGCCAGTTCAATTCCCACATGGGCCAGTGAGCTGCGCCCGAGCTGAGCTGCTGCTGAGCTGCCAACAGGTGGCAGGATGGCTCAGTTGGTGAGAGCACGTGCTCCTAACAACGTTTCCAGTTCAACTCCTGCATGGGATGGTGGGCTATGCCTACCCGCAACTAAGACTGAACACGGCACCTTGAGCTGAGCTGCCCTGAGCTGCCAACTGGGTGGCCAGATAGATCAGTGGTTAGAGTGTGTGCTCTTAGCAACAAGGTTTCCGGTTTGACTCCCACATGGGATGGTGGGCTATGCGCACTTGCAACTAAGATTGAACACAGCACCTTGAGCTGAGCGGCCGTGAACTGCCAATGGGCAGCTGGATGGTGACTGAACTTGGAGCTAAGCTAGCTGTGCCCTCCACAACTAAGATTGAAGGACAACAACTTGGCTGTTCCCCTTCCCCAATAAAATCTTAAAAAAAAAAAAAAGTAATTGTTGCACGTAAAAATCTGATCTCCATTCATTTAGAAAACTGGAAGATTTGGCAACCCTCTATTGATGCTTATCTCTCCTTGCCATGGCAGCAAAAATGGCTATGTCACAAATGCTACATCCCTGGGGTACAGGATCTCCCTCCACTTAGTCCCCATTTTTCTGTCAATGCAGCAATGGTCTTGCGATGAACAGTACAGTGAACCTGCAGTAATCCAAAAAACCTTTAGATTCTTTGCTCTGCCAATGACCTTACTCATAGGACAGAGGTCTAGAGTTCTTGAGAATTTCTGCAAAGCCTGAATCCTGCATAGTCAGATTCAAGGGAACATTCTGGATGCACTTTTAGAACAGGTACATTCCCTCTAGTTTGCTGCAGTCTCACCGGCTCCCTGTTATCAATCCGCCCCCCCTCACACACACACACACCCGCCAGGGTTTCTGTACAAATTATGGTCCCAACTGGGCCCAGTAAGTCTTAAGTTAGAGACACCTGTATACCAGATGTTAGACTTCAAGGTATATGGCTCCTGGGCAGGTGCCAGGTAAACAGTGTCTACTCAACAGTGCTAAGGAATGTGAGGCATCCCCTGGAAACAAGGGGCCTAATTCATGCTGCTCTCAGGTGCACTGGAGTTTGTCACAAATGTCCCTTCCTCAGGGTAATCTCTAGTCCACAAAAATTCATGCCATTCAGACCACATTAGCCTCCTCAAAGCCATAAATTTTTTCCTAGGAGGCCCTGAGTAGCAATGCAAATGAGGCCAAATCTGGACTGAGAGCTGTTCTCTGCCATCCTGCTGTTCCCTCTGATGCAATAAATTTGGAGACCCTGTTAATCTGGTAGACCTTAATTCTGTACTCAACCCACCCATTCCACACAGTGATCAGAACACAAAAGATTAAAGGTGGCTGTATCAATAAGACCCTTATTATCACCCAAACCAGAGCTGTGTAAAGTAGGTAGTTGTTGGGATGGGTACTGTGGTGGTTGGATAAATTCATCATGAGCATCATATGAGATCAACATTGTCCTTGAAAAAGGGAAACCTTCTCAGCAAGTTGCCAGTAGAACCCAGCTCAGGTCTTCATGGCCTAAGATGGGTCATGTGCTCAGCTAAACCAGTAACAACAGGAGCGAATGAGGGACTCTAATGGCCACAGGCTATTCACAATTCCCTTAGAGAGAACAGAGGTTTTCCATCCCTGTGCACAGGCCGTTATTGATACACACTCTGGAGACCTGCCATTGAGTTGGCAGTAGAGTTGAGATGGCTTCTGCCACAAACACTAGTAGTGACAAAACTCTGGGAAAGTCCATGGTCAGAAAATGCAACTTAGCTCTAGAAAGCTTCCAACATGCCTAGCATTCATAGGGAATCTCCCCAGTGTGGATATTTGGATGAACAGGGTTCAACTTCTGGCTGATGGCTCCCTCATAAAGACTACTCTCAGAGTTTATCNTGTAGAAAACCCTCAAGAATCCACAAAATTACTGTTAAAGTCAATGAATTCAAAGTAGGATACAAAACCAACACAGAAAAAATCAGTTGCATTTCTATACACTAACAACAAAGAATCTGAGTACAAAATTATGAAAACAATTCCTTTTACAGTAGCATCAATAAGAATAAAACACTTAGGAATTAACTTAATCAAGGAGGTAAACACTTGTAGTATAAAAACAAAACATTTCTGAAAGAAATGAAGACATAAATAAATGGAAATACATCCAATGTTCATGAGTTGGATGACTAAATACTGTTAAGATGTTGAATCTTACAGATTTCTACAGATTTCATGGAATCTACAGATTTCATGAAATCTCTATAAAAATCCCAATAACTGTTTTGCAGAAACAGAAAAATATACTCTAAAATCCATATGGTATCTCAAGGGATCTTTAACAGCTAAAACAATCTTGAAAAAGAAGATCAATGTTGGAGGACTCACACTTCCCAAATTCAGAACTTACTACAAGCTACATTAATGAAAACAGTGAGGTACTGACATAAAGATAAGACATATAGACCAATGGGATAGAATAGAGAGCCCAGAAATAAACCCTTGCTATACGGACAAATGATTTTTGACAAGGGTGCTCAGATCAATCAATGGGAAAACTGGATATCCACATGCAAAAAAATGAAGTTTGTTTTTTGGTGTTAAGTTGTATGCATTTCTTATATATTTGGATATTAACCCCTTATTGGATGTGTCATTTGTGAATATCTTCTCCCATTCAGTAGGTTGTCTTTTTGTTTTGTTGAAGGTTTCTTTCCCTGTGCAAAACCTTTTTACTTTGATGTACTTGGACCCTCACCTAACACCATATACAAAAAATTAACTCCAAATAGATCAGACTTAGATGTAAGACCTAAAAACATAAAACTCTTAGAAGAAAACGGCAAAAGCTTCATGACACTGAACTTGGCAATAATTTCTTGGATATGACACCAAAGGCACAGGCAACAAAAGAAAAAATAGACAAACTGGACCTCATGAAAATTAAAACCTATTGTGCATCAAAAGACACTGTCAAGAGAGTAAAAAGGCAACCTACAGAATGGGATAAAATATCTGCAAATCACACATCTGATAAAGAATTAATAATATACAGAATTTATAGAGAACTCCTAAAACTCAACAACAAAAAACCCAATTTAAAAATGGAGAAAGGACTTGAATAGACATTTCTCTACAGAAGATATACAAATGACCAATAAGTACGTGAAACAATGGTCACTGTCATGAATCATTAGGGAAATGCAAATCAAAACCACAATGAGATACCACTTCACACTCATTAGGATAGATAATATCACCCAACACACACCCCCCGCCCCCCCAAAAAAGATAAGAAAAAAACAAGTGTTGGTGAAGATGTGAAAAACTGAAACCCTTGGATACTATTGGTGGAAATGTAAAATGGCACAGCCACTGTGGAAAACAGTATGGAGGATCCTCAAAAAATAAAAACTATAATTACCATATGATCCAATAAATCCATTTCCAAGTATACCGTATATCCCCCAAAATAGAAAGTAGGGTCTCAAAGAGATATTTGTACACTCATGTTCATAGCATTACTGACAATAGCCAAAAGGTGAAAGTAAACCAAGTATCCATTGACAGATGAACGAATAAGCAAAATATGGCATAGACATACAATAGCATATTATTTAGCCTTAAAAAGGNAAGTAAAATGAGACAAAGAAGCTCAACAGGATCAGGATGGTACGTGTGGCTCTGGCTTATGGGAAGGTCTGGTGGAAAGTCTGTGCCTGTGTAGGACAAAGGCCATGGAGCCATCAGCCCAGACCAGAAGGCCCAAATATAACATAAATAGTAGAGACGATGACTGTATTTCCTCACTGTCTGGAATATCCCAAAGAACAATATGCATACATTTGTTTTTCATACTTATGTTTCTGCTCTTTAATGAGCCAGACACTCTCATAGGAATGTAAAAATGTGGGCCTGTATCAAGAAATTTGGAATCTAGTCAAGGAAACAGCAGAACTCAGTGCACTTTGGGGAGCTAATTCTCAGTTCTATGGCCTGTTTTTCTTTAAAAAGAATATTGTCTTAAACTAATTGATAGGGTTACATCAGTCTTCTTTCCGTTGTTCCTTGGATTTCCTTAAGTGATGGCATCACATTCATCAATGGTTCTTCTATACCAAATACCCCTTCTTGAATAGTATATTTTGCATCCAATGTAAAGACAGATAAAAGTCCCAGTGTTCATGCAATAACACCAACAAAGTTGCCAATACCAAATTTTGATCCTTTATTTTCTTTAGAATTTATAGTTGCTGTGATTGTTGCTGATGAAGAAACAGATGTCAATGAACTATTGTGGGTTGTGTTCATCACGGATGTTGACTTCTGGGATGTTTTGTGAAACACTTGTTATTTTGGGTATAGACTTTAAGGTGGTGGAAGTCCCATTTGTTGAGACCCCTGGTATTGTCATTTTAAATGTTGCTATGGGTTTCAAGGTGGTGACTGTCACATTTTTTGTGACTGAAGCTGTTGATGATTTTGCTGTAGGTTTTGAGGTGACTGTCACTGAGGAAATGAGTTATAGATGGTTTCACAGTGCTTTTAGAATATTCACTTGTATTGCTGAAAGGCACCATGTGGAGTATTCCCTGTTGGTTTAGTAGTGGGGCTTTTGAGAAGTTTGGGAGGATTTCTGCTTGAAGATCCCACCGAGTTTTCACTGTCCACGGTGGCCTTCAGCAGTGCCCTCACCATGAACTTGGCTAACCACCTTGCATGCCAAGTCCCATTATTCTGAAGGCAGTCCTCGTGGGTCCCCAATCAAGATGGCAGTGGCACAGAGCAGCCCTTCTCTACACCAGAGCCTGCTCTGTGTCCCCTTCTGCCATGCACATCTCCCCTCTTGCCACCTGATTCCCAGTGACAAAATAGGGCATGGGTGCCAAGCCTGAGTGGTGGGGCAGGGCCGCCCTATATCTATTAAATTTGGAAGTAGAGACCTTTGCATAAAGCAAACTACAGTGGTGAATTCTCCCAAACATTCAGGAAATAGACCATACCAATTATACACAAACTATTCCAAAAAATTGAAAAGTAGGAAATGCTTCGCAACTTATTCTGTGATGCTAACATTATACTGATACCAAAACCAGACAAAGGCATTACAAGAAAACCACAGACCAATATCCTTCATTAACATAAATGTAGAACCTCAACAAAATTTTAGCAAACTAAACCCAACAATACATAAAAGGTATAACGTATCAAGAAAAAGTAGTTTATCCCAGAAATGCAAGATTTGATATTTGAAAATTAACATATAGCTCAACATTAAAAGATCAACAAAGGTAAAACATACTAGTAGGGGGGCTCTAAGATGCTCCCTCAAATCCCTACTCCCCCGTATTCTCATCCTTGTGTATCCCTCCCACATTTTACCAGAGTTGATCTATATGAACCATATAATACGGCAAAAGTGAGGGCATATCACTTCCAATTTTAGGTTATAAAAGTCACTGTGGCTTCCCTCTTGGGGGCACTCTCTTACTCTTGGAGCACTTGGTTTGAGAGAATCTTTGTAATGAGCATCTCTGTAGAGAGACCCATGTGGCAAGGAACTGAAGCTCCTGCTAACAGCCATAGGAAAGAGCTTGAAATGCAATCTTCCAGCTGCAGGCAAGTCTTCAGAGACTGCAGTCCCAGTAGACAGCTTGACCAGGGTTTCATGGGGGGTCTTGAACCATAACTGCCTACCTAAGCTGCTCCTAGATTAATGTAATGTAATTTTCTAAAAAATATAAACAAATGTATAGTGACAGAAAGCATATCAGTGGTTTCCTGAAGATTAGCAGGGAGGGAGGGAGAAATTACTAAGGGCACAAGAAAATCTTTCATTTTATAGGTATAAACACGTATCAAATTGCATTTGTTTATGTGTAGTTTATGTGTTTATGGGTAGCTTTTAATTAGGCTGTTTATTTTTAAGTTAATAGATACTCAAAACTCATCAGTTCTTAGTTATTTTACTACATTCTGTTATTATCTATGCTTTACAGGTTATTTACATCTACTGTATCTGATGGTGGAAATAGAATACAATGGTGTGCTACTGCACATCTTTTCCCAACTTCACATTCAGAGACATCATTGTGTAACTTGAAATTGGCTGTGGGGTAAATACTGCAACTTAGAGCTTGATTTGTTGTTTCATTGGCTATGGAGATTTAAGAAAGTAGAGAGTATGTTAACAATTCAGATTAAACTTAAAAGTGTATTGTATCTGCAGTTTCCACTGGGAACAGCAGAAAGTTTTGAGGAAATATTCCTTCAGTATTGAACAAGTATTACCCCATTAATTAAGCAAATTACTGATGTAATTAATGAATGATTGAAGTTTCAAAAAATGTCTTTGCTGTGTCACTGTATTCTTGTTAATGAAAATAGAAATATCAACCAATATTTATTTTAACAATAGATGACTTTAATGCAGATGATAGGTAAGATATGAATAGACATTTCANTCTTCTCTTTACTGATGTAAAAACCAATAACAACCAGTGTAAGAGCAAATCATGCAAAGATTGGAAGGATAGAGTGGAGGGTTTAGAGCACTGTGAATGTGTGCTTGTTCCTATATTGAGGCAGTTCTTATCTGAAGATCAAAGGAGTTAAAGAGACGGCTTTCTTTTATAGTGATGTATTTGTCATCTATTTAATGAGTTTCAGCAGATGAAGATATAGAATCTTAACCATTTTTGAAGTAATTATGAATTGAGTTATCAAAGTTTGTATTTACTCTGCAGTAATGATTTGTGGTACTGATTTACAGGTATTTAAATCTTTTGGTATGAATGACACTGTAAGTTTCTCATGTCAATACCATGTAAAGTCAGGGGCCTGGGGAGGGCGAGATCCCCACACAGACCACTACATGATTAGAAGCATAAAAATTAATGTCAAAATGTATGATTTAAAAAAAATGTAACAGGTGCACCAGGGATAATTTTAGAGCTCTTGACTAGGAAACTTAATTGTTTTAACTTTTTATGTGAAATAATTTAAGACTCACAAGAAGCTGCCAAAACAGTATAGGGTTTCAGTGACCCTTTACCCAGCTGTCCCCCATGATAATATCTCCCATAAGCATAGCACATTGCCATAATCATGTATATATACCATTGTCATGAATCTGATACATTAGCTCAAGAGTCAACTTCATTTGGATTTTGCCACTTTTTCTTGGTGTATGGTTCAATGAGGTTTTATCACATGTATAGATTCCTGTACTGTTACTTTCTTTAAAGCATCTGGTATTCTCCAGAACATGGCTGTGCAATTGATAAGTGGAGCTGACGTTATTTAGCAGGAAAAACAGTTGGCATAATGGAAAGAATGTTGGACTGGCGATCAGGAAACTTGGGCTGTAGCCCTGGCTCTGTTCCTGACTTGCTGTGTGATGCCAGATGGGTTACTTCTCTCTGGGGTTAGCACTGAAAACATTTCCACCGCCATCCAGATCTTTCAGGGGACAATGTGCAGAAATGAATCTGGCCTGAGTTCTGGTTTGTGTATCAGGAGGCTGGTCAATTGTTTCTGATGGGGATGACTTAATAGTGCTGGTCTGTGTCTTTCAACTCTTTCAGAGGCACCACCAAAGTGCTATCAATGGGCACTTATGGTAGCACTAGTGTCTGCTGGACCTGGGTTATAAGCAGGCTCTGCCACTTGGGAGTGCTATACCTTTGGATCTGTTAGTCATTTGGAGACTAAGTTTTCTTTCTGTGGCTGGGGCCGGAACAGTATCTACCTCAGTATAAACTAGCAAACATTTTAAAGCTTATAATTTTGTTGTAGACTCAAAAGANATAAGGCCGTTCACCAGTGTGAACTATCTGATGTTGGATGAGACTGGCAATATGGCTAAAGAATTTCCCACATTCATTGCACTTATAAGGTCTTTCTCCAGTGTGAACTCTCCAATGTTTAATTAGGCTGGAGTTGCAGTTGAAGGATTTCCCACATTCACTGCACTCATGAGCACTTTTACCAGTATGAATCCTCTTATGATGAATGAGGTTGGAGCGTTGGCTAAAAAATTTCCCACATTCATTGCACTCGTAAGGCTTTTCTCCAGTGTGAACTCTCTTATGTTGAATGAGGTTGGAGCTTCGGCTAAAGAATTTCCCACATTCGCTGCATACATGGGGGCTTTCACCAGTGTGAACTCTCTGATGTTTAATGAGACTGGAATGTTGGCTAAAGAATTTCCCACATTCGCAGCACTCATAAGGCTTTCCTCTATTGTGATCTCTCTGGTGTTGAAAAAGGCCAGCGGTGTGGCTAAAGAATATCCCGCATTTACTGCACTCATAAGGCCTTTCTCCAGTGTGGGTTCTCTGGTGCTGAGCAAGTGTAGGTTTGTCACTGACAGTGTTCCCAGATTCACTGTGCATGTTATGGCTTTGCACGGTATGAAAATCTCCCACACTTTTGGTGCCCTGTTGTGGCTCCTCCACACTGTGAGTGACCTGATGTTGCAGAAAGTCAGATCTGGCCACAATGTCCTTCCCACCCTCCCTGAATGTGAAAGGTTTCTCAGATGTGTCATTTCTGCAGCTCTTCACAAGCGAGGCCCTCCCCTCCCCCCTTCTGATAGACTTATCTACATCCTGCTGCATTTTTTGCTGGTGAAGGTCTGCATTGAACTCGAACTCCTTCCCATTTGCCTCATACTTATATGGTTTCTGACTGGGATATGTTGCCTGGTGTTCAGCCAGATGCAAAATGTCTTTCAAGTGTAGGTCACACATGTCACAAGGGTAGTCCTTCTGAGTGGATAAAGCTGCCTTTGGATTCCGGTGCTGTGACACTCCTTCTACAGAAACGCTATGCTCAGAAGGTGATTCCTCACCTTCCACTCCATGGCAAATATCTGAAAATAGAGAAATGCTGGTGAAGTTCATGTTTACTCTGATAGAAAACAGCCCCGTCACAAATGTATGTTGAACCCAGGAGTCCATGAGATTATTGGCCAGATGAGAGGCCTGAAAGCAGGGTAAGGAATGGTCTGCTCTGAAGTACTGTGCCTGGCAAGGTCACAAAACAGGGGAGGCCTCACTAGGACCAAGGGCATAAGAAGGGAGTACAGTATCAGGCAGACAGGCAGGATCTCTAACTCACTTCACTATAAAGGCTTTTTAGCAAGGCCCTGGCTGCAGGTAACCCACGAGCTCTGTGCACAAGGGTATGTCTAGGCTCAGGAAAATCTGATTGCAACTGGGTAGCTGCTGTTCAAGGACTATTAAAGGGAATGTGCATATCTCATGACATATTACGTGTAGGCCCATGTTGGAGAGTGCCGCAGAAGCTGTGGAAAGAGTGAAACACGGAGACCAGAAAGGTGGGGCACAGACAAGGGCCCTGAGTCAGAGTAGAAATGACAAGTGGGCACTGTGTCAAGAATGGGAAAGGAAAGGTAGAAGAGAGATATGGCCACTGGCTTTGGCAACAAAACAATGAGGAACATGAGAAAAGTTGCAAGTATGATGTGAAGACAGTAGTGATGTCACATGATCCCCCAACTCCCACTTACCAGGACCAGGTCCTCTATATGCCCCTCTTGCCATGGCTGAAGTCATGTCCACTCTGTCAGGCACCCAGGGCTCTGCTCCCATCTCCAGCTGGGCAACTACGTGGGACCTGAAAGAGGTAAGTCCTAAGGAAAAGACAGGGCAGGTTAGTGGCTAGCACTTTTCCAGGTGAACTACCCCACCAGAGACCACAGGAAAGAAAACAAAATAATACAAAAAGAACATACAAGGAAGGTCTGGCAGGAACATCCAGTGGTCACAGCAAGTAATAACCAAATCAGTGCCCAGAGTTCCTGGCAGTCAGGCCTTAGGAAATGTTAGCTGGAGGACAGGAGCAGGACAGAATTGTCATAGATCTGGGTGATCAACCATGCGGGGAGTGGCCGAGTCAGGATCCATTGGGCTGACTGTAAGATTCCTCATTCCTGGCCCCTTCCCCACAAGGCTCTGGGGTAGCAGGTATTGGGACTGCTCAGAAATAGGATGGGACCCTGCACAAAGCATAACCCTGGAACCCACAGCACATAAACCAGGCCAGTGAGGAAGGAAGCAGCACCCATGGTCTGACAGTGGGAAGGAAAGCTCTGCCTCTTGGGAAAAGGAGACAGGAAGAGACGAGCTCAGGACCAAGGTGAGCGTGAAGGCCTTACCCAGTGATGCTATCAGCGCAAAGTTCTCCAGCATCACATCACAGTACAGGAGTCTCTGAGCCTCATCAAGGAGTCCCCACTCCTCCTGGGAGAAGTAAATGGTCACGTCCTCAAAGGTCACACAGTCCTGCCATGATGGGGACAATTCATTCCACGGTCAGCTTCTCTCCTCAGGACTCCCTATCTTTTCCCTGCGAACCTTCCTCTCCAGCTCCCCATCTCAGAGGAGATCCCTGGCTCTTTTCTCAGGCCTCACATAACCGCTAGGTCGGCCCACAGCACTGACAGGCAGGTGGCAGAAAGACACCGGCTAAGCTCGGGGCCTCAAGTGCAGGGCCCAATTCCCTCTCCTGTGGGCCCCCTCCCCTAGGGTCACCAATGTCATTGTGCCTCCCAGGTGCAAACGTGGGCTCAGTCTTCTCCCTCAACCTCTAGTACTAGAGCCCCGGGACCAACAGCTCACACTCGCTCCCTAATGCATGTCACTTTTTGAACTGCACCTTCCTCAAACGCTGCACCTCACCACTGCATCCCCATTGTCACTATACCGTCTCCCCATCCCAGCCCACAAAGCATCCAGAGGGTTCTTGGCAAACACAACCATGATCCCATCCTGCCCAAGATCTTTGATGGTTCCCATTGCCAAGGGCAACACCCACTGTTGATTTGGAGGCCTGCCCCTGGCCCCTGTTCCTGGCTTTCGTCTAAGACCCCCAGAACAACACACAGATGTCAGATCGCCATGGTCCTCCTCCTCTTCTCTGTTCCACATTCTGAGCCTTCGTCAGTCACACTCATTCCAAAGCCAACCCCTCTGATCCTCCTAGCCCTACCCCCACTGGGTCTAGTGGCTCTCCCAGCTGGAATATTATTTCCGTTATGACTAAGCCTCAGCACCTCTCTCATCTCCATGCCCTCAGGAAAATCTGGCCACCTGCCAGACCCCCTTTTCCCTACACAGCCCCACCAGCACCACAGCCACCACGACTCTTCCTCATCTGTCTATATGATGCTGAACAAGCCAACCGTGGCTCCCAAACAAGATACCCGGTTCTCAGGTCTCAGGTCTCACCCTCCTCTTTCCTCCTAATGTCATTGCCATCAAGGACCTGAAGGGTCACCCTTCTAAACCGGACACAGAGCTACACACCAGATGCCACATTTTGGATGTTTCTGTGGAAGTAAATGAAGACCAACAAAATGAGAAAAGCAAAGGCTATTTATTCCGAACTTGCTATAGCAAAGGTCACTGTTGCGTTATGTTTTGGCAAAAAGAAAGCAGAGGAATAGGGAAGCTTTAGAATGGACAAAAACAGGGCTTCAGGAGGGCCCTGTTGGCATGGGGGAGCTGTAGGCAGGCTAACTAGAAGCAGGGTATCCTATGTGATTGGTTAGGGTGCATGTTTGACTTTCTCTGGTAGGTCCTAAGTTGGAAGAGGGAACAAAAATTAGAGAGGCTGTCAGTTATTAATCAAGCCCTGGCCACTTGGGGCCAGCTGTTGCAGAGGTTATTGTTTATTTTCCTGGATTGTCACTACAGATAAAATCTGACTTCCTGCAAGTCTGACTTACAGCAGGCTGGCTTCCTGGGCTGTTTATTGTAGATAAAGAGGTTGGTTTGCTGTAGGCTGTGGGCCAAAGTTATATTTTTATATATGGTGTGGCCATTGTCCCTTTGTGTATTCAGTCTCTTATTACTTCAACTACAGCTCCCCAGAACACCATAACTGTGTATCTAGCTGCCCACTCTTCACCTTCACTCAGGGGTCTCTGGCACATCAGAGCGCAACATGGCTAAAACCTAACTTCTGTTTGCCACTGAAAATTCCTTCTACAGCCAACTTCCCCCATCTCGGTCGATGGCTTATCCATCCTTCCATCTGCTAAAAGTAAAAACCATGGAGTCATCCCTTCTCTTTCTCACCCTCCCCCCACACACACACACACATCAAAAAATCTGGAAAGCCGGACTTAAAAGACAAACCCAGAATCGAATCGCTTCTACCTGCAGCCATCTGCACTACTCACCCGGACAACTGCAGTCGCCTCACCCCAGTCAGTTTTCCACTCTGCATCCACAGGGATAAGACCCGTGTCAGACCACCTTCCCCCTCTGCTCTGAATCTCCTGCGGCTCCCAACACCCTCAGAACAGAGGCCCAGCTCCTCAGCCCACCATTCCAGAGCCGACTTGGGCTCCTCTGCTCTCTGTACGCTCCCAACTCGGTTCTCACCACCAGGCGTCTGCACATGCTGGTCCCTGTGCCTACCTCATCCCGCTATATTTCAGAAACGGGAACCGCTCTAGACAGTCCTAGGTCTGGATTCAGTACCCTAGGTTTGGAGTGACTCCCCGCCAGGCCCCAGACTCAAAGGCAGAGCGATGAGAAAGGTGGGAAGCCGTGGACCACGCCCACCTGGTCTATCCCGGCGCCGGGCGCCTGCGGGTGTGGGGGGGTCTGAGCGGCTCAGGGCCTGAAGCCGGGAGGGATCCTCACCTGTGCCGGGTCCCTCAGCGTCGCCGCCATCGAGGTGGGTGGCCGAAGCCGGTGTCGCGGGCTCAGTCTACCTGCCGCCTTGCCTTGCCCGGGGCGAGGTGTGACCCGGACTGGGGTCACACTTGCTAACCTCTGTCTCCCGGTGGAGAAGGCTCGCGGGGCTCAGGGCTCCCCTTCGTGACGCGGACCCCTCGTCACGGCTGTCACGGCTCATTCGAAGGCGCGGAGGAGGGTCCTGGCCTCGGGG
>NW_017731959.1:137281-147625 GCF_001890085.2 Hipposideros armiger
GGGGGGGGGTCCTCCGCTAGCTCCGGAAAAGACGCCCGGGAAGCGCCCACGACCGGGGCGCACAGACCCGCCAGGGAAATGACTGGCGGGGCTGCAACGCAGGAAGTTCCGGCCCCCGCCTCCGGCCCGAAGAAACGCCGCTCTCCTGGGCCGTCATTGGCCCAGCGCCAGCCGGTGACGCACAGGCACAGCCTCCCGGATCGTGGGCTTGGCGTCCTGCGTCCGGCCAGGCCGGGTAGCGTGCGGACCTCGGTCGTTCTCCATGACGCTGGCCGAGCTGCAGCGCGAGCCTTCCCTCTTAAAGGGGCTGTCCCCAGACTTCTGTGACAGCCTGGGGCCAAGTTCTGCCCGCCCTCGAGGTCTACAAAAGACCCACTTTTACGTTTGTGGCACAGATGAGCCCCTTCACTTCTCAACACCCCGGGGACCTAGATGCACATTGACAATGAAGATAAATAATCTGATTTGCGGGGTCTATGTACTATAGCATTCAATGTTGCTCTTATGTAGTGCTTTTCAAACCAGTAACTTCAGCAGCATCTGGGAATTTATTTAAAATGCAAGTTCTTGGGCAACAACCCAAAAAAGATTCAGAAAGTCTGGCGGTGGGGCCCAGCCTTCTGTGTGTCAACAAGCGCTCCGGGGAACTGCAGTTTGAGAAAAGGGACTCTGATTAAATCCAGTAAATAAAATGGGAAAAATAACACTACGTATCTCATGGTAGATAACAGGGTCTTAGGCATAGTTAATGCCGATACTTAGACCAGTTGTTACTGTTATCATCACAAGTCACAAAGGCTGTTTGGGAGGGAAAGTCAGAGACACTTCACTACAGGGTAACTAGGGATATTTGTCAAAATATATTGTAAAATACAATAACTCGAATTCAGCAAGTAGCTGCATAGGTAATGATAATTTTTACATGAAAGCACACCTTTTACCATTTGGCTATTTTATTTTATTCAAAACACATCATGCAGAAGAGTTTCGTAAACCACAGATGGGCTTATTGCCCAAGGGACTGAGTTTTACAGCTACCTGATTCAACATTTGAGAAAACCAGGGCTAAATGCCCTTTCATAAGTGGACAGTGAGTTGACAGGGTTTCAAGTTTGTGACATAAGACGACTGATCTTTAATTCTCAGGTGTTAAAGAAAATGTGTTAAAGAATAGAAAGGCAGACTGTTCAGCGGCACTATTGAGATACTTATAGGGACCACTGCAGTAGAAGC
Source organism: Hipposideros armiger (assembly GCF_001890085.2). NCBI lineage: Eukaryota > Metazoa > Chordata > Mammalia > Chiroptera > Hipposideridae > Hipposideros > Hipposideros armiger. Next base: position 138,515 of record NW_017731959.1, read on the forward strand.
TTGCAGTGTGTCAATGTAAGTATATCCAAACCTGTAGATAATTTTTATAAGAATTTGCTTGAGCCAAATTGATGACGTGGTTGAGAGGCAAGACCTTAAATGCTGTGGAGAAGGACAGTTTTGCAGTTTCTTTAATGCATGTGGAAGTAAGGAGGGAATGTAAGGAAGATTACGTGCATGTGGGAGAAAATAAAGTACAAGATTATGTGCTGCTCCCTTGAGGGTAGTTACACCTTGAGGGGTTTGTATTTCAAAGGTGTGTTAACCCAGATGCACAAGAACAATGGACAAGGCTGGCTTAAAACCTTTCACTAAAGAAGTTATAGGCATGAGGTATGACTACCCACCAGGACCTGCCCAGTTAGGAATTTATGATCAGATCACCCTAGGAGGTTACTTTTTGTCCCTGGACTTTTCAGTTTTATCACAGAATCCACACTCATTGTTATCTTGTTGCCCACATGCTATTTCTATTTATTGTTGTTAAATGTTAACTGTCCTATACCCACCAACATAAAAGAAGTATGTAGCTCTCCATTTTACTTTTTATCCAATCCTGGAGATTTTCCCTGCTTTGCTTCCTCCCGCCTCCTTAATCTACCACCAATGGATTTCATGTAACCTTCCTTACGTTCTCTCCTTTGATTCTAAATGCATAAAAAGAACTGCAAAGCTGTCATTTTCAAGAGTATTTTCTCAGTCTGTTGAGATCTTGCTTCTGGGCGTGTCTTCAGATTTGGCTCAAATAATCTCTTATACAATTTTTTTTCTATAGGTTTGGACTTTCTTTCCTCAATGATGTTATGTGTGTATGGGAGAGGTAGATAGCAACCCTCTGTACTATCTGCTCATTTTTCCGTAAATCTAAAACTAGTCTAAAAAAATAAAGTCTAATATTAATGGAAAAATAAGGGCTATCCTGGAGCTTACAAGTATGATTGTGGATAAAGGCTATTTCAAGAAAAGTGTGGAGCTATAAGAGCAGATCTATATTGCTGTTGTTCCCAGATAGGGGAATTGGGACTTGCGGATATGAACTCTTCTGATGAGGTTCAATGTTAATCTTTTTTTTTTTTTAAGATTTTACTGGGGAATTGAGGAAGGGGAACAGCGTTGGGGAATCAGAGAAGGGGAACAGACAAGTTGCTGTCTTTTTTTGTTCTTCAGTCTAGTTGTGGAGGACGTTGCTTCACTGGGCCCATGTTGGTATTATCATTGCGCTCTTCCCGGGTGAGGCAGTCACTCACCGGCCACTGGATGGCCGCTCACAGCAGCTCTTGGCAGCTCACGTTGGCTGCCTGCCGCTCGTGGTAACTTATGGCAGCCTACTTCAGCTCCACTGCAGCCTACACGTCGCCGGTGACTCATGGCAGCCCAGCACCAGGTGGAGCTGTTGTTCACCATTTTAGCTGTAGAGGGCGAAGCGTCACTGGCCCTAATGTAGGATCAGAACCGGGGCCCTGCTGCTCAGAGCTGGCGTCCCAAGCCAGCTCTTAACCAACACACCACTCGGCTGGCCCTGAACGTTAATCTTTTGATAGTGTCATTTACAGAGAACCAAATCTCTGATTTTTATGTGCAGACTAATATAGATGGGAAAACAGTGTTAACCTGTTGATAAGTATGGGTATAAGGAGTTCATTGAAATATTTGAGGATGTCTGAATTGACTAAATTGGCATCTTCTATAGCCCATGCCATGTATGAAATTCTCATGGCTCTTCCAGTAATTCTCTCATAGAGGAAGAGTTGATGTGCCCTTGTAGGTGACAATCAGAGTTATAAAAGCAAAAGACAAAACCTTGTGTGAATGAAAAAATAGGGGTTCTATGGAAAGGAGCCTCACAAGGTGATCTGATCACAAATCCCTAACTGGGCAGGTCATGGTGGGTAGTCACACCCCAGGCCTATAACTTCCTTACTAAAAGGCTTATCTTTGCCTTAAGCAAGACTAACCCTGTCCATTGTTTCTGTGCATCTAGGTCAGCAGTTCTCAACCTTCCTAATGCCGCAACCCCTTAATACAGTTCCTCATGTTGTGGTGACCCCCAACCATAACATTATTTTCGTTGCTACTCTATAACTATAATTTTACTACTGTTATGAATCGTAATGTAAGTATCTTTTTGTTTTCCGATGGTCTTAGGTGACCCCTGTGAAAAGATTGTTTGACCCCCCAAAGGGGTCGCAACCCACAGGTTGAGAACCGCTGATCTAGATTAACACAGCTTTGAAATAACCACCCTCAAAAGAGTACATACTCTTGTTAACTATCCTGTAATCCAATCCCCGCTTTGCTTTCTCCCACCTCCATGTAATCTTCCTTACTTTCCCTTTTTAACTTTAAATGCATAAAGGAAGCTGCACAACTGTTATTTCCAGAGCATTTGAGATCTTGCTCATTGGCATATGTCATCAGTTGGACTCATACACTCTTATAAAAATTCTTTACAGGTTTGGATATTCTTATGTTGACACTTGGACCATGGAAGGCCAAATTCCTCTGAGAGTTTTGCAGTTTTAAATTTAATAGTCCGTTTGCCCACTCAGTCAGACGGGGCAAGAGAAATTATCCAGGTGGAGAAAAATTATTCTGGCAGAAATTTAGCCACAATAGTACCAATGGCCCTCTTACATGGGAAAGCTTCGATCCAACAAGAGAACATATGAATAATGATAAGGACATACTTATAATCATAAGATACAGGGAGGTGAGTAAATTCTAATTGCCAATGAATAAAAGGTCCTTCTGGAGGTGGCTCTCTTCCTTGCCCCACTTTTACAGCTTTATAGATTATGTTTTTGGCAGGTGCAGCAAAAGGATACCATTTGTTCCAGGTGGGGAGTAAAATTTTTGCACTGATGCCAGTGGAGGAGCTGGTCTACCTTTCCTTTCCCATTTTGTGAAAGCCATAGACAAATTTCAGGTGAGGGATGGAGGCGAGACCAAATAACCATCTGGGTGTCTCCAAAGTTTATCTGGGTGCTTAACATCCAGCTTGGTTCCAATGGGCCTTTTAATCTTAGGGGTTTTGAACTGATTCTCATTTCCCCTATTAGAGGATCAGGTGATTGGCAAAGGAGACTTAACATTCTGTCCGGTTGAAGTGGAATTGAGGCAGATTTATGAGCTGCTAGCTTAGCATGTTATCAGCTAATGAGTTCCCCCTTTGCCTCAGGGTTTTATTGTCCATGTGAGCTTCTTTTTGAAAATATGTCCACCTCTTTTGGTAATACTAAACCCTCTAAGAAGACAGCCACCTGTTACCCATCTTTAATTGGCATTTCATTTGCAGCTACAAATCCCCTGGATTTCTTGAATATACCAGTCATGTACTAACACAAAATCATATCTGCTGTCTAAGTAGATGTTAATTCTCTTATTCTTCACTAAAGTGCAGGCCCTTGTGAAAATTAATATAAGTTCTGCTATCTGGGATGATTTGGTATCAGACAGAGACACAGGGTTTTGGAAATCTGTAATGGCATATCTTTTATTGCCTAGAATGTTTCTTCTGAGCTGTGGAGATAAAATCCTTCGTTTAGGAAAGAAAAACAAGCAGCGAGGGGAGAAGGAGAAAGCAAAAGAATGCAAGAGAGGTAAGATGAGAAGTAAAGAAATACTGGGTGTTTCAGTTAGGAGAAGGATTTGGGCAGCACGGGGAACATAATTTTCAGGGTATGACCTAGCACAAGATCCACATTAGCTTGAACTAATTTTGCTGTTGCCGTAACTGCTCAAAAACAAAAAGGGGAGGCTTCAGCTAGGGGTCTAAAGTGAATCCGAAATCCCCAATGGGCATTTGGTTTCTGTTATTGTTCTGAAATAGGGCACCTAAGGCATGCCCTCTCTCTCATGAATGAATAGGGAAAAGGGCAAGGAAATGGTTTGGGAGCCCCAAGGTGGGGGCAGAGAAAAGGGAGGTCTTTTTAAGGATTCAAACAGCATCATGGAAAGTAAGTCCCACTGTACAAGATCAAACATAGTTTCCTAAGTTGTACCATAGAAAGAGGCTGCTGCAGCCGAAAATTAGGAATCCGGTTTCTACAATATCCAGTTAATTTTGGAAGTTCCCAGAGTTGACTTTTTGTTTCAGGTAGGAGGTGACTAAGGATGGTCTTGATCGTTCTGAGGACAAGGTTTTTCCCTCGGGGAAAATATCATGTCTTAAATAATACACCCAAGGACAGCAAAGTTATGTTTTGACCCTTGAAACCTTATGTTCCTTGCACGCCAAAGCTTCTCATCAGTATTGGGTGTTTGACTGCGAGTTACGGAACATAGCAGAACAAGGACGTTCATCCACATATCAAATGGGAGTTGAATTTCAAGGGAAGACCACATTCTTTAGATTTACACTTAATGTGTGGGCAAAATAAGTGGGGCTTCCAAAAATCTCTGGGGCATGGCTGTTCAAGTATACTGTTGCTTTTCCCATGTAAAGGTGAACAGGTATTGGGAGTTAGGATAAAGGGGTGTACTGAAGAAAGCAGCGCATACGTCAACAATGAGGAAATACGTAGTGTCAGAGGGTATAGAAGCCAGGATAGATTGGAATTTGGGAGCAAAAACAATATGGGTTTTACAATTTTACTTATGGCTCACAATTCTTGGCCAATTGGTAACCCTCTATCAGGTTTCTTTACAGGTAGAATAGGTGTGTTGTGAGGGCTAGACGTGGAGATAAGAAGGCCCTTGTCAAGGAATCCATGAGTAGTAATAGGTCTGAGACCATAAACTGCCTCAGGTTTTAGAGTATTGGGTTAGTTTAAGGGGAGCTATAGTGAGGTCTATATCCCCCCTTAAAGGCTCCGCTTCCCAGATGTGTCCTACATCTGTCATTCCTTTATCCCAAACTGAGTCAGGAATGTGAATGAACATGTCCTGAATGTGGGGAGTAAGAGGGACTTGGGGAGCTGTGAGGGTTCAAGAAAACTTGAGTAACATGAAAGCTGGCAGATGGCAAAACGGGAAGTGGGAGACAGGGAGTCCAGACTTCAAAGGTTAAAGTGGGCCAACATAAAATATTAACACTACAATTAGAAATTAAATCTCTGCCCAGCAGCTTAAAAGGGGTTGTGAAGCACAACAAGAAAGCTATGTTGGGCATCAGGGGGTCAGATGCAGAAGAGAGTTTTAAAAGAGATAAATCGTGTGGTAAATGATCTAACCTCACTTCAGAGATGACTTGTGTTCTCTGAGGAATTATGGTGGGGAGTCATAAGGTGTTGAGGGTAGAATAGGTGGCTCCAGTGTCTACTAGAAAGGTGTGTGTGGGGGTGCTCACTGAGATTATAATTTCATCCACTGTATTCAAAGGAGTGGGAGTGCAGGAGCAGATTTCTCAGAGGGGAGTCATTGGGACTCCTGTAATTGTCGTCCTTTTCTTTAAAATTGGACAATCTTTAGTCCAATGTCCCTTTTCCCTGCAGTATCTGCACGTACATCTCTATCAAAGATCTTGGTGGCTAGCTCTGAGGCTGTGGGACAGTTTCCCTCAAGTTATTTAAGTTGAAAAGTCATGGGTTTGCATTGTATGGATTTAGTTTTATCAGCCTTTGCATCCTCATGAGGCTGTGCTAAGCATAGATCTCAGAAAGAAGAGCATTTTGTCAATTAAGAGGATGTTTTTTAATAGCCTCTCTCAATTCCATATGGAAGCTATTAGCAAAGTGAGTACTTAAAGCAGACACCATATGGTCATCTAGGGTTAAGCCCAAGTAATCCTTCCAGATCTTTTCTAAGCAACGCCTGTAGTTAGCAATTCTTTGTTCCCTGCATTTTTTAATCTTTGACCCGTCTATTTTAGATGGATGGTCTATAGGGGTGGAATCCAAGAGCTTGTTTCCAATTTCCTTACCTCTGTGATAGGCCGGGGTGTATTTTTATTTCATCGTAAACCTTCAGTGTCTCTGACCCATTTGGCCTTTTCAAATCATAAGGTGGCATCTCCAGGACCTTCAAGAAGTTGGACTAATGGGTAAAGTTCTGAAAACCCTGGAGAACATACCCCTAAGACTAATCTGAGTTGTGTAGAAAATTCCTCTCTATCTTTTTCATGGATCAAGGAAGTATTATTACAGCTTGTAAGTCAGATGGAGACCAAGACTTTATAATAACTTGTTTGGCAATTGAGGTCCTTCACCTTCCCATCTTTTCTCTGAGGAGCAAGACCAGGGTCTCAAATAGCTATAGGAACCTGGGATCAGGTTCAGGGAGAGGTGGGTAAACACAAGGAGGGTCAGAACATAATGGCGTAGGAGGCAGGAACAAATTCTGAGGAGTGTCAGACAAGGAGAGGAAAAGGAGGGAGGTGGGCGTGTCTTTCAGGTTGGAATGAATGAGGGAGTCATGGTGATCTTAAGAGATCAGCTCAGATAAGGTAGACTCAGATTGCTGAATGACCTGATTAGTTGAAAAGGCCAGTTTTCAACTTTATATGCAGAGAAACAAGCAGACCATTGTTTAGAGGGAATTTTGAATCCTCAGGATTTCCTTCTCAATTATTCTTTCCATTGAAATTCAGAAATCCCTTTTCAAGTACCAAACAAATAATTTTCTAAAAGTTTTCATGGAACTTAAAGTGGTTGGGCCTGATGCTCTTTTGTCTGTGGTACAAGGTAAGAAACAGTGCTTCTTTCATTATTTTTAAGTTTTCTTTCGGGTTTCTACCTCTCTTTAGGTTTCCTCTCTTTTTCATCTTGTTTTTTATAACTTATAGTGCTCAGATTATTTATGTTATCAATATTTTAATGTATTAGTGTAACTTTGTGCATTTTCTAATAAGTTTGTTATAATGCTATCTGAGATGGAGTGTAGTGACAGTTTATATCTGTGTCTCTGGAATTAGGCATAGATTTGATTCCTGGTTCAGCTGCTTATTAGCTTGCCTTGGCCTCCAAATGCCTCATCCACAAATGTCTCCAAACAGCCTGCTCTGAAGTTTAATGAGAAGATGTATCTAGAGATGTAGTGGACAGCCCAGGGAATATAGTCAATAATATTGTATTATAATAATTTTGCACGGTGACACATGGTTACTAGGCTGTGGTGATCACATCATGAGGTATACAAATGTCAGATCACTATGTTGTATACCTGAAACCAACATAATATTGTATGCTAACTACAATTTAAAAATGTAAAAAACAAAAGTAAGACCAATAAAATAATTACATGGAAAAGAAAAGAAAATGTATCTAAACCAATCGAGTTACTAATAATCAAGTTGTCTGTTTTATGCTAGTAGTTTTTCTGATGTCATTCCTTTCAAAATATAGATTTCTCTTTTACACAGGTTCTCAACTATCATTGCTTCAAATGATACTGGCATCAGTTCTTGCTCCACACATATGACAGATACCTCAGACCAGAACCCCAAATTATGTACCAGCATTACACACCTTCTCATTGTCCTCTCCAAAAGCTCAACTTCCTATGCAGTGGAGATGAGTCTCTGAAGACCATGTTTTCATTCCCCTTGAATACTGTATATTTCCTTCTGATTTCCAAACTTATACTGTTGACCCTTGAACAATGTGGGGGTTAGGGATGCCAACCCCTGCACAGTCAAAAACTCACATATAACTTTTGATCCTCTCAAAATGTAACCACAGTAGTTCCTCTTCTCTCAGCATCCACAGAGGATTTGTTCCAGGCCCCTGCGGATCCCCAAATCTGCGGATGCTCAAGTCCCTTAAGTAAAACGGGGGTAAAACAATGCATCTGGTCGGCTCTCACACTCACGGACTCCCAACCACAGATGGAAAATACAGTATTTAGTCTGCAGTTGGCTGAATCCATGGATGCAAAACCCAGAGACATGAAGGGCTAACTGTATATTAATTGAAAAAAATCTACCTATAAGTGGACCCGTGCAGTTCAAACCCATGTTGTTTAAGGGTCAACCATATATCATCAGGTCTCACTTCTCTGCACTCTTGGCCAGTATTTTCAATAGATATCTCACAGCCTCTCAAGGTGGACATGTTCTTCCAAATCTATTCCTTCTCCAGTATTTCCCATTAGTGAGGAAGAGAGAGATGAGAAGAGGTAGTGTCTGAAACAGAAGTGTGGGGAGAGAGAGAGAAGGGGAGAGGAGAGAGAGAGAGAGAGAGAGAGAGAGAGAGAGAGAGAGAATGCGCAAACCGAGATTTTTTTTTTTTTTTAGATATTTTTATTGGGGAATTAGGGAAGGGGAACAGTGTTGAGAAATTGGGGAAGGAGATCAGCCAAGTTGTTGTCTTTCAGTCTTAGTTGTGGAGGGCGCAGCTAGCTCAGCTCCAAGTCCAGCCATCATTCGGCCGCCCGTCAGCAGCTCATGGCCACTCAGCTCAAAGTGCTGTGTTCAATCTTAGCTGTGGGTAAGCATAGCCCACCATCCCATATGGGAGTCAAACCAGAAACCTTGTTGTTAGGAGCACGTGCTCTCACCAGCTGAGCCATCTTGCCATTTGTTCGCAGCTCAGCGGCAGCTCAGCTTGGGTGCAGCTCACTGGCCCATGTGGGACTCGAACCGGTGACCCAGTTGCTCAGTGCTCATGCTCTTAACTAACTGAACCACTTGGCCAGCCCCAAACCAAGGTTTTGAACCTCAGAAAATAGCAGATTGAGAAGCAGCCCTGGCCTACCCACACTAAAGACAACCCTGCAGGTCTGGGAATCTGATTCCAGGTATTGAGATAGGGGTCCCAGCTTTAGGTCCTTTCCTGGTTGGGAATGATCCCTGAGGAGCATAACATTTAAATATCAGGTACCACTCTCATGGGGATACCCTGCAAGCTGAGCGTTTATGTGCAATTGCCTGAGCTCACTTCCTTGCCTAAGGCGCACCTCACTCATGCCTGGCCCCTCCCTCCCACTCTGCTCCCACGATATTATAACTTGACTCATCAAAAGCATAAAGGTGCAGGGCCCGCTGAGTGGCTCAGTTGGTTAAGAGCTCACTCAAGAGTTTGAGCTCTGAGCAACAGCGGTTCGAGTCCCTGCCCGAGCTGAGCAGCCACTGAGCTGCCAACAGGTGGCAGGATGGCTCAGCTTAAAAAAAAAACAAAAAAAAAAACGTAAAGGTGGGCCGGCCGAGTAGCGTGATGGTTAAGAACTGGCTTGGGA
>NW_017731959.1:147860-162742 GCF_001890085.2 Hipposideros armiger
CGTCCAGAAGCCGGCGACTGATCTGCCTCGCCTGGGAAGAGCGCAATGATGGTGCCAACTTGGGCCAGTGAAGCAACGTCCTCCACAACTAGACTAAAGAACCAAATGACAGCAACTTGTCTGTTCCCCTTCCCCCAATTCCCCAGCACTGTTCCCATCCCCCCAATTCCCCAAATTAAAAAAAAAATCTTAAAAAAAAAAGTGTAAAGGTCATGAAAAACAAGGATAGACTGAGGACATATCACAGGTTGGAGGAGACTAAGGCAACAATGACAACAAAAGGCAATGTGAGCTGTTAGATTGGATCCTAGAATACGGAGAGTACATTAGCTGGTGAAATCCCAAAAAAGTCTAGAGTTTAGTCAACAGTATTGCACCAATATTAATTCTTTCATTTTGATTATTGTATTATAGTTATGCAAGATGTTAGCACTAGAGGAAGCTGAGTATAGCCTTGTATATGGAAACTCTGAGAGTTGTTTTCATTCTCCTTCTATAAATCTAAAATGATTTCAAAACAAAAAGTTACAAAAGACAGACGCAGGAATAGAACATTTCAGAAAAATGTGTTTGTGGGTAGGAAGGATTGGCAGGGTCACCTGAAGTGGGATTGATGAGGGCAGTTGGAAGGGTCATAAGAAAATCTGCCCAGGAGGTGTTGAAAGTAAACAGTAAGCAAGAAATGTGGTGAAGCCACCCAGGAGGCGGATGGATTCTGGAGCTCAGAGGACTGGGATGAAGATAGAGATTTGGCAGTCACTGGTCTCCAGGGAATAATTAACACCAGGGGAGTGAGAGTGAGGAACAGAGCCGGTGGACAGAGAGAGTAGCAGGAGGGGCCAGACTAAGCCCTAAGGAATTATACTATTTAAACACAGGGTACATTTTGTGCTTATGAAAATAAGAATCTAAATTCATATTTGCTTATATAGTCTAGAGAATCCTAATGCTACAAATCAGTGTTTTTTTTCCTCATAGACGGGGAGCCGTTGGTAAATATTTACCAGCATACCATTGTATGTACCGTAATTCACTTAACTAACCCCCTATCACTGAACATTTAAATGGTTTCCAATCTTTCTAGGAAAAAATGGGGGGGGGGAATAGAAAGGGAATATAATGCTGAACTGAATAACTTAATATCTGTGTCATACCTCATATTTGTGCATATATCTGTAGGAAAATTTCTAGCACCGTAATTCCCAGGTAAAAGGTAGGTGCATTTGTAATTTAAAAAAATATTTCCAAATAGCTTTCTATAGAGGTGATGTCAATCTGTGTTCCTACCAGCAATATATAATGATGCCTGTTTGCCCATATCATCACCAGCACAATGTTATCAAACTTTTCTTTGTCATAGCCAATCTGATACATGAAGAATCATGCTTTCTTGTAGTTTTCATTTGCATTTCTCTTAAGATGAGTGAAGTTGAGTGGCTTTTCTTATGTTTAAGAGGGCTTAGATTTTCCTTGTCTATCAACTATCTCTTTATATTCTTTGCCCAGTTTTTTAACTGGGTTGTTGTTGTTTTTTCTCATTGATTTTAGGAGCTCTTTATATATGTGGAAAATTAACTCTGTTATATAACTAGCAATTATTTTTATCAGCATCTCATTTGCATTTTATTTTGTTTATGGCATTATGTTAATGTGGAAGTTAAAAACTTTTTTATGATATCATACATAGAAGGCCACCCCAAAGCTGAGTTTTAAAAATATTCTTCATATTTACTTGTAGTATTTTATGGTTTTTGTGCTTTATGGTTACGTCTTTGCACCATTTTGAATGGATTCCAATTTAGGATGTTGGCTTTGAGGGGAAAGGAAAAAATCCCCCTTTCCTCCTCTGGTTCTTTTGGCTGGTTGAATAATTAGATCAACATGAGACAGACTGACAAGAGAAAACAAAAATAAGACCAATAAAATAATTACAAATCAAATTTAATTTCGTGTGCATGGGAACCTCACATACATGAGAGACTCAGGGACCCTGCATGCATGGGAGGTGCAGAGACGAAAGCTAAAATAAGGTGTATATGGGCCGGCCGAGTGGCGCGATGGTTAAGAACTGGCTTGTGACGCCAGAGGGCCCCAGTTCGAATCCCACATATGAGGGCCAGTGACACTGCCCTCCACAGCTAAGATGCTGAACAACAGCTCAACCTGGAGCTGGTCTGCCGTGAGTCACCTGGAGCTGGGCTGCCGTGAGTCGCCAGCGATGGCGTAGGCTGCAGCCCCTGTGGCAGTGGGTTGCCATGGGCTACTGTATATAGTCAGCAGCCAGCGTGAGAGGCCGACCAGAAGCCGGCGACTGATCTGCCTCGCCCGGGAAAAGTGCAATGATGGTGCCAACTTAGGCCAGTGAAGCAACATCCTCCACAAGTAGACTGAAGAACAAAAGGACAGCAACTTGTCTGTTCCCCTTCCCCCAATTCCCCAATAAAAAAAATCTAAAAAAAAAAAATTATAATAAGGTGTATATGGCATTCTGAGCCAAGGATGAGGTAAGGCACCTTGGAGCTTCAGAAGGGAAGAAGGTCATTGCTGGATGATAAAAAGAGCAGATGGTCAGTAATTAGTAGTTTGGCCTGCCCTATAGATGGGTAATAAAAAGTTTTATTCTGGTAATAACCCTTTTTACGGGAAAGGCACCTAATTAAAGTCTCCTGGGTAGTTGGGGGGGGGGTGCAGAAATATTTCTTGAGCCTGCAAGGTCTCAGTTGCTTTTAGCTCAAAATATTCCACATACCACAGAAGCAAATTTTGGCACAACTCATTCTGAATCCCTATAGCTCTATATGTCTTATCCTCCTTTGTAGCACTAATTCCTAAGACAGTGTCTGGAAACTCAATAAGTAGATACTCAATAAGTATTTGTTAAATGGATGAAAAAATTAGCAGGCAGGCCTGCTAACACATGTCTCCCGAAACCATTATTTTCTGTTGCCTGTGGTGCTTTATTGCATCGAAGGGACCTTGTACTGCATGCCTCCCATTTTCCTTATTTCTCGTAGGAGAACTCAGACCGTTTCCCCACAGAGCTATGTGCACTGAGGTTTCTCAGATGATGAGAAAACTACTGGCGGGCTCTCTTCAGGTGAGGGTCTCAGGCGGGGAAGGCCAACATTTCTCTGATGGCAGCTGTCTGCAGTATCGGTCTCTGTATGGTGCTTACCTAACTACTCTTGCTGAATCCCTTCTTATAATGTGGCATGGTAACTATCATATGCCTAGCTCCAGAATATCGAAAACATCCTTTTCTATGTCTGGCCCTGAAAACCATTGCAGACGTGAATCCAAAATGTCCTGGAAACATGCTGTTTTCTCTAGTATTTGAGAACCAAAGCAGGTCCATTTTTTTTTTGGTGTGCAGAATGTTCTGGTTTACAGAATGTAAATTAAGAATGTAATGTGTGAAGACAACAGGGAAGATTAAGGGTATGAAGGCAACCTTTGTAGGGGGAAACCACATAGGTCATCATATAACATAAGTGGGTAGATGTGGGAGCAGAGAGGGGAGGCAGGGAGACCAAGCAGAAATACCCAGGTGCCCTCAGCTTTCACTGTCCTGCTTCGAAATGTTATTCTTCTAACAAAACTCAGCCCAGAAATCCACGTCTGCGCCTTTTGTCCGTCCTCTGGCCTGCTTTCATCAAGAATTCCTCCATCAGTTGTACTGGGCAAGTCTTCTCAGATTTCAATGTGGAGAGCATGAGTGTCTTTCGACCGGCGTCCAGACCTGCCGGAGAAGGAAAGGCAGGAGCTCAAATGAGAGACAGTTCATGAGTTGGAGGAAATGGTTCTTCCGGCCACAGGAAGAGACAGTACATCCTGAGGAAGCCACTTGTGCAGAGCCGGAGCCTGCCTGGCCCAGGGGGAGGGTACATGAATTTGCAATATTCCGGGGTAAAGTGTGTGCCTGAGGCTTTGCCTGATCAGATAGAATGTGACACAGGTGCCAGGAGAGAAGATTTATGGGGTTGAGGCATGGAGTCACGTGCTCCAAGATCGGCTCAACAAGCACAGGTACAGACACCAGGGAAAGAAGGCAGCGGGCATGCGGAAATGAACTGCTTCCTTCATTTAGACATTGGCTGGCACACTAGGGCGAGAACCCTGAAGTGTGTGTGGACACATGTTTAGTCTGAGAGCAACTGGGGATTCTGATAAAGAAATAACACACCGGCAGCCAAGGGAAGGGTGGTGTATCAGTTATCTACTGAGGGTGCCAAAAAAAAAAAAGTATACACATCTTAAGAAAGGAAAAAACTGTATTAAAATTGTAATACAATGAATGACACTAGCATTTATTTGATTAACACCATCTTTTGAGCGAACGTCACACTACACATGGCTCTTGTAATTCAATTCAACTTCGAAAAGTAATACATAGATAACATCTCTTAAAGTGTGTACATTTTTTGGCACCCCCAGTATTACTGCATAACAAATTGTCCCCAAACTTAGTGGCTTAGAACAACACTTATTATCTCCCAGTTTCTTTGGGTCAGGAGTCCAGGCACAGCTTAGCTGGCTCCTCTCTTCAGGGCTTCTCCTGAGGTGCCAGCCAGGGCTGATGTCTCCTCTCATGGCTCAACTGGGACGGAGCTGCTTCCAAGTTCTCTCTGTTTCTCACAAGCTGTTGGACTGAGGGCCTCAGTTCTTCACTGGCTGTTAGCCAGAGGCTGCCTTCAGGTCCTCTTCTCCATGACACATGGCAGCTTGTGTCAGCAAAGTGTGCAAGTCAAGAAAACAACTGAGAAAACTGCTAGCAAACAGAAGCCACAATCTTTTGTAACCTAATCATGGAAGTGACATCTCATCCCCTTTGCCATAGTCCATTGGTTAGAAGAAATTCAGGAAGTCAGAGCCACAATGAAGGGAAGGAAATCACACAAGGGCACCAGGGATCACTGGAGATCCTCTTGGAAGCCCGCCTCCCACAGATGGGGAGATACCTGAAAAAAAAAATGCCTAAAACTACACTCCCCTCTGGTCTACACTGTTCTTGAGAGCTATTTAAATGAATTAAATGGCAAAGAAGAAGTTATAAAAATGCCAGCCTTTATAAAACGTTTTAGGGGGCCGGCCGAGTGGCTCAGTTGGTTAAGAGCTTGCTCAAATGCCAACAGGTGGCAGGATGGCTCAGCTTAAAAATAAATAAATAAATAAAAATAAAACATTTTAGGGCGATTTCCTAATACTTTATAAACATTGGACTTAATCTCTAAGGAGATTGCCTTTTAAAAATAGTAATTATTGAAAAATAGGCCCCTCACCTGTAATCAAAACCAGAGTTTCCTCATCCATACCCCCACCCCCGTCAAGTTCAGTGTATTGTTCTTAGGAGAGTGTGAGAGTGTTCCAGTTGCCTATTGCCACGTAACAAATCACTTCAAAGTTTAGTGGCTTAAAACAGCATTTGTTTTGTTCACAAATCTGCAATTTAGACAGGGCTCAGTGGGAACAGCCAATGTCTGCTCCACTTTGCATCAGCTGGGGCGACAGGGAGCTGGAATCTTCTGAAGGCTCTCTCACTGACATGTCTGCAATTCATGCTGGCTCTCAGCTGTGGAGCTGTGGCCAGGACACTCACAGACGGCCCTGCTATGTGGCTGCTTGGGCTTCTTCATGGCATGGTGCCTGGGTTCCAAGGAGGAGCATCCTGAAAGAAAAAGTCAGGCAGGGTGTATTACCTTTTATGACTTAGCCTCAAAAATTACCTAGCATCATTTCCACCATAGTCTCAGGTCTTCTAGATTCAAGGGGAAGGAATGTAGATCCCGTATCTTGATGGATGAGTCTCAAGGTCATATGGCAAGAAGGGCATGTGGGATGGGATTCATTTTTGGAAAACACAGTCTGCCACAGAGAGCAAAATAGCCCCCTGCCCCATCCTTGAGCTTTCACGAGTATCACTGACAACAAACATCATAAGATTAAAAGAAGCGTGCAGTCATGGAGAAAGAGGCAGTTAGGTATAATCTTGATAGATGGAAGTGCAATCCTTTCTGCCTCTTCTCTTACTGGGGCAGGAGGCTGGGAACGGATCCGTCTGCATGGACTAGAGAAGAGACATGATGCAGGGCCACTGACCAAGCCTGTAGGCTTGGGATTCTCATTGTCATGTTATTATAAAGCCTATAAACTCTCTGTGTTTGTTTTCTATTGCTGCAAAACAAATTTCTACAAATGTATCAGTTTAAACAATACCCATTTATTACTTCACAGTTTTATAGGTTAGGAGTCCGGGAAGGTTTGGCTGGGCTCTGCTCAGGTTACTACAAGGCTGAAGTGAAGGTGTTGGTGGCTGGGCTCTGAGGAAGAATCTGTAAATACTCCAGAAATTATATCTATTAGAGGAAGCTTCTAACACCAGTTCTTCTCTGCTGGGTGCCGCAGGGGGGTTTTCACCACCAGAGGGCGCAAGTCCCTGTCTCATGCGAACATTTCCTGCGTTCCAGCTCCTTTTGTTGGCCACGGTGGTCCAGTTACTAGCAATATCAGCATAAGCTGGGAACGTGTTAGAAAAGCAGTATCTCAGGCCCCAATTCCAGACCTGCTGAATCAAAATCTACATTTTGTCAAGACCCTAGGCAATTCGTGTACACATTGAAGTTCAAGGGACCCTCCAGCTTAGTGGTTCTCAACATTTGTTGCTAGTCAGAATCATCTCAGGAGCTTTAAAAATTCCTGATAAAAGGCACCCCCATCCCCACCCCCCAAGATTCTGATTTTAACATTCCTTGGGTCTGAATTGTTAAAAGCTCCCTTGAGGATTTTAATGTGCAGCCCAGGTTGAGAATCGCTGAGTCCGGCTCATTCCAAACTGTAAGAACCTTGTGTGTGAATAGAGCTATGCTGTGTATGGTGCCACACCACCTGTCTGGACAGAGAAGGACATAAAGCCCACGCCCAGGGATCTCCTGGAATGCAAGACCCCAGACCTCAGGGGCCTCCAGGTTATAGTGAAGTCAGGGCAAATGTGTAAATGTAAAACACTGAGGGAGTGTTATCTCATATTCAAAGTGCTTCAAAGACCCAGGTGAAACACCAACTCTCAGACAGAAACTGAAGTTCAGTGATGGTGTTCCCTGATCAGTGCTCTCTGATCAGTGATGGTGCCTCCTGACCTCTCTCTTGAGCTGCTTGAGAGCAGGGAATATGTTGGTTCTTCTCTGCAGACTGCTCAATGAAGCAATTTCGTCAACAATTTCCTCAGCCCTCCACAACTGCCATGTGACCTGGGCAGACCCCAGCTGGTGGTGGACCTGGTGAGCTGAACTTCAAGAAAGAAGGTACCTGGAGGACAGAGGAACTCAGCAATGTCAGGAGGGCCTTTAAAAATATTAATCCCTTCCCATTTATACAGCACTTTGCAGCTCTCCATGCACTTTTGTGTGCTTTATTTCATGATACCCATCTGCATCAGATTAGATTGGTAGAGATATGGAAAAGTGAGTGGCAGAGAGATAAATGGTTACACTGAAATTTGCAGGATGAGTCAGGCAGAATTAGAACTAGAAATTGCTTTCCTGAATTTCCTGAGTTTCTAAGCGTCAAGTCCAGGAAGGGGCAATATCCTACTTCCGGCCATTCTATCCTCACTGCTTGGGGGCATTTCTGGGGATTTTGTCTTTGTTCGCTCTTCTCCATTCTCTTCCCCCAAGTTGAGGGTTTGTTTTGTCATTCTGGAATTCTGTTAGTCTCCTACCACATGTCTGCTGCTGTATATCATTTCTCATTTTCAATAGAAGATTCACCAGGTGTGGAGTAAATTCTCAATATGTGCTAGCAATACTGATAATATTTTATCATAAGCTTCTTGAATGCAAGGAATTTGTTTCCCACTGTGTCTCTAGCACTTTAACAAAATATTTGCAGAATGAGTGAATCACAGATATGAGTAAAGTGACTGAGTTTGTGAAGTTAAATCTGAGAGAGACACAGAAGAATAAGCCAGCAGCAGGTGGTGCGGTGGGCACGGTTCTAACCTCTGAACCAAGAGCTGTGAAAGATGGGGCATGCAGAAATACTGTCAGCACCATGGGGGAGGGAGCTGGTTTTATCTTCTAAAATAATGGCCAACTCCCCTGCATCACATGGCACAGAAAAAGGAAGTTAAAGTCTGTATTTCCTACACAAATGAAGTGCTGTATTGTTCTTTAAAGAATTCAGTGAACCTCCGGATGTTGACTCTTTTAATCTGGGCCTTCCTGCTGTCTCTCCCCTGTCTTCTGTCAAGTGCCCTTACTCCTCTGAGCTCAGAAACACTTCTCCTTCTTGGGGCCCTAAACAACTCTCCTCCCCAGACATCTGAAAAGTAGGAAGGATGTGAAATGATGTGTTCTGCCCATCAAAACGAGGCCCCCATCTCAGGATCACACCTTCCCGAATGGCTAACCTTTTCCTTCTCTCCCGGCTTGCCTCCCACCATCTCCCACTTCCTTCCTTGAGACCTGGCCATCCAAGGGCCGGCAGCGCCTGTCCAGGGTGGGCCTGTGGCCGAGCGGCATAGCTCCTGCTTAGCCCACTCTGCCCCTGGTACCAAGAATCAGTGTTCGGCAGCCATAATGCAGGAGGCCTGTGTTTGCTCTTGGTCCATCCTTAGGGCCTCGTGAAGGGCAGGTGATGGTGGGTGAAGGGGCTACCAGCAGTGGACACCTGAGACTGACAATAGGTAGGCTGAGGGAACAGTGATGGTACCTGGTTAGAGTGCTTCAGGAACTGCATCCCAGTGTAAAGGAAAGGAAAAATTTGTTTCTCCATTTTCAGATCCCAAGGAAAAACTTACACGAGTGTATGGATAAAAAGAAAGAATATTATGACCGCATAAGTTGAGGCCGGTTTGGGGTTGGGTCCCAGGAAAGTGACAAGTCCCTAAGAGCCCAAATCTTTCCCTTCATGTTGCCTCCAGGGTATTTAGGTATTTAGAATCTCCTGTTTCTGCAAAACCCAATCCCTCTCCCTCAGCTTGTCTTGGATCACATCTGAATGAGGTAGCAGACATTTCTTAAGAGTTTTTATCCGAGGGCCAGCTGAGTGGCGCGATGGTTAAGAACTGGCTTGGGATGCCAGAGGGCCCAGGTTCGGATCCCACATATGAGGGCCAGTTACACTGCCCTCTACAGCTAAGATGCTGAACAACAGCTCAACCTGGAGCTGGTCTGCCCTGAGTCGCCAGCGACGGTGTAGGCTGCAGCCCCTGTGGCAGTGGGTTGCCATGGACTACTGTGTGTAGTCAGCAGTCAGCGTGAGCGGCCAGCAGCCGCAGTGAGGCCGTCCAGAGGCTGGTGACTGATCTGCCTCGCCCAGGAAGAGCGCAATGATGGTGCCAACTTGGGCCAGTGAAGCAACGTCCTCCACAGCTAGACTGAAGAACAAAAGGACAGCAACTTCTCTGTGCCCCTTCCCCCCAGATCCCCAGCACTGTTCCCATCCCTCAATTTCCCAATAAAAATCTTAAAAAAAAAAAAAAGAGTTTTTATCCGAAACTCTGTACCACAAGGGAACTTCTGGGGGTCATGAGTACATATATTTGCCAAGTCATTGAAGTGTACGCTCAAAAGAAGTACATTTTACTGTGTGTAAATTATAGCCCAATAAGTTGATTATTTTTAAAGCTCATCGGAAGATTGGCAAGCATATTCATAACTGTCAAAGCTGGATGACGTACACCTCCCAGTTCATTATGTTTTCCTCTCTACTTCTGGGAAAGTCTGAAAATTTCCATAATAAAATGTAAAAATAAATGTACTCTGTGCTAGACTTAGTTCAGGGAAGCAAAGTCACACTTGAATTCTCCCATTTCCCAAGCAATTTTTGGAGCAGCAACTGTGTGCCAGACATTGTGCTAGACACTGGAAATCTGATGACACAGTCATGCCCTTTCCCTGCCTGTGGTATGCAGCATCTAGTGGAAGAGATGGGCATTCAAATAATTGCCCAGATAAATGATGACTTTCATAATCCAAATAGAGTAGGATGCCATGAGCTATTCTAGAAGGACCCATCTTACTCCAGACAACCAGAAAGGCTTTCTAGAGGAGGTAATAGTTAAACGGGGATGCTGAAGGATGAACGTGAGAGTGAGAGAAAAATACTACAGGAGCGTAATAATTCAGCAAGCTTTTATAGCAGCCATGCTGTGTGACTAATACCTAGTACTTTGCCTTTGGGGATTCTTAGTCTATCAGGAGATTCCAAACGGCGGTGAATACTTTGATTCAAGGTTGATAAGTACTCTGACAAAAAAACCACTCATTTCTTTGGGGACCAGGGCGAGAAAGATTTCTTGGGGAGGATTACTGCTAAAGTGTTTACAGAGGAAGTTGCCTGTAAACTGAGTGTTAAAGGCAAAGTGCATGCAGGAAGCAGAGATGTTCCAGGCAGTCAAAAAAACAGAGTGAACACTGTGTCTAGAGATGATCCAGAAGGAAGATGTAAACCTGAAACTGGATTTTGAAAAGTGGGTAGGTTTATATAGGGAGAAAGAGTGCTCTAAGGCAGCCTGATAGCATGAGTTTGGAGGGGGGATTTCCCAGGGTGTATGTGGGAAGTCGTGTGACTTGAGCTGAGGGTGCCCTCTGAGGATGCAGGAGGAGACGTGGTCCCGTGTTTAAGTTAGATGGGGTCAGCATGGGGTCCTAGAATGCCAAGCTGAGGAGGTTGGAGGGGCCAACTGATGTTGTTGGCACCAATTCAACATCAACAGGAGTCCCCAATTTGGGGTGCAGTAAAGGGGGAGACTTTATTCAGTGCAAATAAGCTCAATTGTGATACAACATGGCTGTGGAACGTCATGACTGTGAGGCAGACCTGGGCACAATACAGCTCAGCCCCAGTGTTGCAGCTTGGTCCTTCTCCAGAGAGATGGATGCAGTCCACCAAGACAGCTCCACTCTGCTCTAGCCCTCCTCTGCTTGGTTCAGCAAGACAACTTTGGTGTTATAGCTCCAGTAAGGTAAACACGGAGCCCAAGGAGAGTCAACCTATATAAAGAGAAGTCCCTGCCTCCAATCCCTGATTCGTTCATTCTCATGCAAATGAGGAATCCAAACCTCACAGTTTGGTTGGTTCAAAAAGCACTCTTCTGATTGTTTGCAATGGAGCTGCTTTGGTTGGTCAGTTGAAGGTGCTAATGAAGATATAGATGCGCAGCTCCTATTGGATAGGGAAAGCCTCAGTGCTTCTAGTTGAAATAGGATTCCAGGAACTTCTTTATAAGGGCTGGCTCAGCCAGCAGAAATACAGTACAGGCAGATTAGTTCAGGCTTTTTCCTGAAGTGTGACTTGGGTGAGAGGCCCCTGTTCGACAATGGCTGCCAGGCTCCGTTTTTACATTTTAGCCCAGTTAGCCACCAGGATCTTTTCTTAGTAGATATTTTCTTTCTTAGGTCAACAGAGCAGATCCCTGACAGTAGGAACTCATTACCAGTTGTGGTTTCCTCTCCCTACCTCGACGTTAGGCATGTGGAAGAGCAGAACCTGGAGGCATTTTAGTGCCAAGATGAGTCGTCTGTCCGATTTGCTGAGGTTCAGGCCTGGCTGGGACATGTCATCTGGCTGAAAATGAATGTGACCAGGAGCTTAGCATCAAGTGGAGGAAGAGCTCACAGCATGATGACTAAAGCACAATCCAGTTTATGCATTTCTTTCTGGAAGAATCTTCAGGTTCTCCTGCTTGAACCACAGGCAGTGAGTTTCACCATGTCCCTGCTTACAACAAACACCCCATAGCAATTCATGACCTGCTGGATGTGGTGCATGGAAATGATAGTGATAGAAAACAAAGACAATAGTGCCATCTACTAGGAAAGGAATTGACAAAATCCTAATCTTCTCAAAATAATTGCTTGAAATATTAAGTGCTATATTTTTATGTGCCTTTCAAACTCTAGATACATATACAGTAATATTAAAAGACATATATTTAACATTTAAACATCATGTAATGTTAAAATGTTAAAAAGATATAAATATAAATAAGCAGCCATCCCCTGCCCTCCAGCCACTTCCCATGAGCAATCACTTTCATCTTTTATCTATTCTGACATAGCTCCATGTTGCCATATAATTTTTATATCCTGATATCTTTTTTGCATTTTGATATTATTGAAGGATAATTTATATACAATAAAATACGTCTCTTCTTTTCTGTTACTTGTTTTCTTAATACATTAATTGCATTCATGTTTATTAAATATTTACAATGCCCTAAGTACATTATAAGTAAGTCTTCCATACATTAGCTTAGCATTTTTGCACAGATATATTGGTAACATGGGAAGTAAGACAATTACTTATAATGTCCTGTTAATGATATCTTCTAAATATCATACAAAATGCCTTTTTTCTTTTGTCTCCATTGCAAACTATGTTGCATTGAACATCCCTGTACAAAAATGTTTAGGTATAAGTATTTCTATCACTTGGACTCTTAGAATTAAAATTGTTGGGCCTAAAAAATACAGACTTTAAATTTTAATTTTGATCAAAGTTGTACACATACATAATAGAAAAGATGAAATAATTCAACAAGCAGTCGTCTTCTCCATCCCATGTCTTCTCATCCTTGACTTTACTCTCCAGAATCATCCGTTCTCTTTTAGTGGATACTTCTATTTTAACCTTCATGTTTACAAATAGTAAGTTTATATGTAGCCTTGATTTTTTAGTTTTATATATTACCAATTTACTTTTTACTAGATGATGACAAATTAGCTCTTAACTACTCCTCTCACCCACACATATTTCCATCCTCTCCATCCAGCCCTTAAAAATTATTTCAAGGGCCGGCCGAGTGGCGCATCGGTTAAGAGCTGGCTTGGGACGCCAGAAGGCCCCAGTTTGGATCCCACATATGAGGGCCGGTGACACTGCCCTCTACAGCTAAGATGCTGAACAACAGCTCAACCTGGAGCTGGGCTGCTGTGAGTCGTTGAGGACGGGTAGGCTGCAGCCCCTGCTGCAATGGGTTGCCATGGGCTATGGTGTGTAGCCAGCAGCCCCCGTGAGCGGCCAGCAGTCCCCATGAGCGGCTGTCCAGAAGCCGGCGACTGATCTGCTCACCTGGGAAGAGTGCAATGATGGTGCCAACTTGGGCCAGTGAAGCAACGTCCTCCACAACTAGACTGACGAACAAAAGGACAGCAACTTATCTGTTCCCCTTCCCCCAATTCCCCAGCGCTGTTCCCATCCCCCAATTCCCCAGTAAAAATCTTTAAAAAAAAATTATTTCAAGATTTTTATTAAGTTGAGTTCAGTGATTATATTATGACAATTAGGTAAACATTAAAGCTGAGCTATGTAGTGTTCTGTGGTTTACATTTTGTTCTTATGTAACCTTTTTGTTTTCCTTTACAACTGGAGCTAATATTTGCCTTTTTTTTTCCTTTGAATAGTTTAACCTTCCATATCTTTGTTCTGCCCCAAACTGGACTGGCTGCTCTTTAAGCCAGCTGCTCAATTCTCATGCTGGGACATCCCTTCACCGTCTTGTACGTTGATTATCCCATAACCTCTTTCCTCATTTACTCCCTCATATTTTTGGTGGAAATATCTTCCAGAAGCTTCCTGAGAAAGAGTTTTAACCTTCTTAATTGCTTGTAAGGCCATTTTTTTGAGACATTTATGTCTGAAAATGTCTAATCCTGTTTCCACTTGATTGATAGTTTGATAGAGTCGAGGTTAAATAGCCTTTTCCCCAGGCCTTCCAGTGAGCTTCCAATTATGATTCTTTAACATAATCTCATTTTTTTTCTTTCTGGAAACTTTTTAAACTGATGTTCTGAAGTATTACTACCATATTTTAACATCTGTGCTGGACCCTTCTAATTTCTTTCACTTATGGGGATTTTTTTTGGTAATATTTCTTTAATATTTTCTTCACTACTGTATTTCCTGTTTTGTTTTTTTTTTGGATTTCTGAATTTGTCCTTTAATTTTCTTTTCTTTTATTATTCATTTTGTTTTATCTTCTACTTTCTAGGAGTTTTCTTTTTAGTTTGACACTTTTGGTGCATATACCATTTATCAGTTAAAGTACTCTTTTATTTTCAGTTTGCTAGGAATTTTTAATCAAAAAAGTCTTGAATTTTTTAGATTTAAAAAAAAATTTTATTAAGGAATTGGGGAGAGAGAACAGCATTGGGGAATCGGGAAAGGGGAACAGACAAGTTGCTGTCCTTTTGTTCTTCAGTCTACTTGTGGAGGACGTCGCTTCACCGGCTCATGTTGGTATTATGATCATTGCACTCTTCCCGGCTGAGGCAGATCGGTCGCTGGCCATTGGACGGCCGCTCACGGCGGCTCACAGCAGCTTACGCTGGCTGCCAGCCACTCACGGTAGTTCATGGCAGCCCACTGCAGCCTATGCTGTCGCCGTTGCTGGCAACACACGGCAGCCCAGCTCCAGGTCGAGCTGTTGTTCACCATCGTAGCTGTAGAGGGCGCAGCATCACTGGCCTTCATGTGGGATCTGAACCGGCGGCCTTGCTGCTCAGAGCTGATGCTCCCAAGCCCACTCTTAGCCAACGTGCCACTCAGCCAGACCAATTTTTTTTTCTTTTTCTTTTTCTTTTTTTTTTGTATCTTTGGATCTGTTAATCCGTTGAATTACATTTATTGATTTTCTATGTTAAACCATCCTTGCATTTCTGGCATAAACCCAACAGCAAGATTCAGTCCATTAGTATTTTGTTGAGGATTTTTGCAGGATTTTTAACCAGTAATTCAACAAATTTAATTTCTTTTCTTTTTTTTTTTTTAAGATTTTTTTTTTTAATTGGGGAATTGGGGGGATGGGAACAGTGCTGGGGGAATTGGGGGAAGGGGAACAGACTGGTTGCTGTCGTTTTGTTCTTCAATCTAGTTGTGGAGGA
>NW_017731959.1:164472-172066 GCF_001890085.2 Hipposideros armiger
GTATATTCTTTTCTTACTGGGTACAGTTTGTTCATTAGTGCATCCAAGCTTAGAACTGTTATATTTTCCTAGTGAAATGAGTTTTTATGTTGTTAGGTTGTTGCTGTTTTTACCTCTAAAGATGTTTTTTGCTTTAACATATTTTTTGCCTGGTATTATTATAGCTACACTACTTTTCTTTTGGTTAGTATTTTCCTGATAAACCTTTTTTCATCCTTTTACTTTCAACCCTTCTTTGTCCTTACATGTCAGTTGTTTGGTAAACAGCAAGTAGCTAAGTTTTTTCTTGGTCTACTTTGGCAATGTTTGTCTTTTAACTGGAACAGTTAGTCTTTTTACTTGTATTATAATTATTGATATGTTTCAGCCATAATGTTTTGTGCACTTTCTCTTTATTCCACAATTTCATGCTTCTTATCTCATCTTTTATGCTTTATTTAGGATTGAGGGTTTTTCTTTTTTATTTTCTTCCCGCTACCAGTTTAGATGTTATACATTCTCTTTCTATTATTTTAGATGCATGTGTAATGTATGAAATTTCTTATCAGTATCTTTATTCTCCTTGAACAACATGAGGACTTTAGAACACTAATTCCAATTAGCCCTAAAAGGCTGACACCAAGACACATCACAATTAAAATGCAAAAGTTTAAAGACAAAGAGAATCTTAAAAGCAGCAAGAGAGAAGCAGTTAGTTACCTGCAAGGGAGCGCCCATGAGACTATCAGCTGATTTCTCAACAGGAACTTTGTAGGCCAGAAAGGATTGGCAAAAAATATTCAAAGTGATGAATTGCAAGAAACTAAAAACAAGATTATTGTACCCAGCAAAGCTTTTATTTAGAATCAAAGGAGAGATAAAGAGCTTCCTAGATAATAAAAGGCTAAAGGAATTCCTCACCACCAAACCACTATTATAAGAAATACTAAAGGGACTTCTTTAAGAAGAAAAAAAAGATAAAAAATACGAATAATAAGATGCCAATAACTACATATCTATCAATAATTACTTTAAATGTAGATGGATTAAATGCTTCAAACAAAACTAATAGGGTGGCTGAGTGGATAAGAAAACAAAACCCTTACATATGCTGCCTACAAGAGACCCACTTAAGATCGAAAGACACACATAGACTGAAAGTAAAGGGATGGAAAAAGATATTTCATGAAAATGGAAACAAACAAACAAAAGCTGGGATAGCAACACTTAAACAAAATAGACTTCAAAACAACAGCTATAAAAAGAGACAAAGAAGGACTCGCTAATCCCCCTTCTGGGTTATTTATTCAAAGAAATCTGAAACACTACTACAAAGGGATATGTGCATCCATATGTTCATTACAGCATTATTTACAATAGCCAATGAATGGAGGCAACCTGGGTGTCCACCAATGAGTGAATGGATAAAGAAGAGGTGGTAAATACATACAATGGAATATTACTCAGCCATAAAAAACAATGAAATCTTGCCATCTGCAACAATATGGATGGACCTAAAGGGTATTGTGCTGAGTGGAGTAAGTTAGACAGAGAAAGACAAATGTCCTATGATTTCGCTTATAGGTGGAACCTGGAGAACAGGATAAACAAACAAACAAAACAGAAACAAACCCATTTTGATGGTTGCCGGAGTGGGTGTAGGTATGTGTGTGTGTGTGGGGGGGGGCGGTGAAGGAGGTAAAGAGGTACAAATTGATAGTTACAAAACAGTTATGGAGATGTAGAGAATATCATCAGTTATATTGTAATAACTTTGAATGGTGTCAGATGGGTACTGGGTTTATTGAGGTGATCATATATGTTATATAAACAGCTAATCACTGTGTTGTGCCCTGAAACTAATATAACATTGTGTGTCAACTGTAATTCAAAAGTAAAATATTTTAAAAATAAATAAACTCCACCCATTTCCTTGTTTGTCAACCCTAAAAAAAAAAAAAAAGTAAATTGCCGGCATCAAGTCTACCCCTAAATCCATCAACTCTGTACTTTTCTTGTTACCTTTGAACCAGGAGGGAGGGGTGTTCTTCATGCCACTGAGTGACGAGATTTGTGTGGGGGAGGGGAAGGTTTTGTTTCCGCCCAGCAGGATATCTCCCTGGGTTCCAGTGAAGTTCCTGATTCACAGGGCTTTGTGCAAGCGGGAGCTGTTTAACCTGTCTGTGCCCCAGCAGGCCAGGAGTGGCAGCAGGAAAGCACTGCATAGCTCACCCGCCATGCAGTTCCAGCAAAACATCTCATTCTTGTATCCCAGTGATTGCTGTTTGCCTGTGGGGATGAGCCTCTTGTGCTTTGTGGGCTCCACCTGAGGTCATAATCAAAGATACTCTCTCTGCGTCTCGGCCTAGATGCATTTCCCTGTCATTGTATTGGCAGCCCTTCCTCCCAGGCCATGGTCTTGTCTTTCAGACACCCTCTAGTTTTGCCTGACGTGAAGAGTGCAAATATGTGTCTAAGTTCTCTTTGCTGGTTTGGCGTAATTCCTGAAAGAAAACGTTCAGCAGGAATTTCATTTGTGAAAAATTTTAACGTAAAAAATGTTAATGTCATGTGGATGGGGGGCATGTGGAGAGGATAGAAGGAAAATTTTGGGGGTGATGGATACGCTGGTTAGCCTGATTGTGGTGATGGTTTCATGGGTATATACATATGCCAATATCAAAAAATCAAATTGTATGCTTGAAATATGTGCAGTTTCTTATATATCAGTTATACTTCAGTAAAGCTGTTAAAATAGTTTTAATGTTGATATACCCGGGGGCCCAAAATGTATACAAGTGGACGCTGTGGTTAATGTTGCTCAAGCAGTTGTTTGCCGTAATCAGAGGTGTCAACACTGATGGTAATAACTTTGAGCACCTCTTGTAATTGCAGAAGTCAAACGTGACTTGTATTCATCTTTTGTTATCGGTATACGAGGTTGGACAATTAAGTTCGCAAAATCATCCTAGAAAAAGTGCTACATACCTTATTGCTGAATATCACTATGGTCACCTTCGAAGTACTCCCCTTGGGAAGCTATGCACCAACGCCAGGGCCTAGTCCTCCCTTCAAAGTAATTTGGGAACTCTTTTTCTGGAATGGCCATCAGAGCTATTGTCGTATTACACTTGATGTCCTGAATTTCATCAAAATGTCTCCCTTTAATTATTTCCTTTATCTCCCAGAAAAAAAAGAAGTCATGGGGGGCCAGAAAAGGTGAGTAGGGAGGGTGTTCCAATACAGTTATTTATTTACTGGCTAAACACTCCCTCACAGACAGTGCTGTGTGAGTTGGTGCATTGTTGTGATACAAGAGCCATGACTTGTTGGCGAAAAGTTCAGGTCGTCTAACTTTTTCACGCAGCCTTTTCAGCACTTCCAAATAGTAAACTTGGTTAACTGTTTGTCCAGTTGGTAGAAATTCATAATGAATAACCCCTCTGATATAAAAAATGGTCAGCAACATCGTTGTAATAAGTTCACGAACCTAATTGTCAGAACTCGTATATTGAGTATTACAATTTTAATAGTTTTTTCCTTTCTTAAAATGTATATACATTTTTTTGGCACCCTCTGCATTGCAACTTGACACTAAAATTTTATTTTGTAATTATTTATTGAGGTATAACATACATATTATAATGTGCATAAATCTTAAAGGCACAGCATAATTAAATTTTCATATATATACTGTAACCATGCATATTAAAATATATAGAATATTCCCACATCTCAGAAGCTTCCATGTTCCCTCCCAGTCATAACCTCCTAGAGGGTAAACACTATTCTAACCTCTGGCACCATGGATTAGTTTTGCCTGTTCTTGAACTTCATATTAATGGAAATGCATCCATGTTGATGCTTGTCGCAATAGTTTGCTGGTTTTCATTGCCATGTAGTATTCCATTTCATGACTATATCACAATTTATTTAATCATTCTATTGTTGATAGACATTTGGGTTGTTTCAAGTTTGGGGCTACTTTGAATAAAGTTGCTATTATCATCCTTGTACATTTCTTTTCATGGATCTTTACAGTCTCTTCTTTTGGGTGATGTAGTGGCGGGTAGCCAGACTTTTTCTCCCATTTCTGAGAACAGGTAGTGTTTTGTTGCAAGTACAGTAGAGTTGAGAGTGGTCCCAATGGGCTTGTCAGTGTGGTTCTGCCAACCTCATCCACTGCAGTGTGGGCCACTTTGAAAGCCATGTTCCATCTCGAGGTGTCCATTCCTTAAGTGGTCTGTGCCTCTTCTGCTTGTGTGGCCAGTTTCCCTACTCCTGCCCTTCCTCTTCTCAGGCTTTCAGGGGCGAGACTAGTTGTTTCCTATTAAAACTAGCCATACTTAAATTTAAAAAAATATTTTAAAATAAAAACAAAAATATGCATAGTACCAATTCATAAAATAGAAAAAAATTTTAAAAAATAACCACACCAAACCTGCCCTATTTGGAGGGCTCGCCTCCTCACAAGCCTGACTGTAGCAAAATGAAATCTTCCCGGTTCCTCCCTTCTTTGGTCTCTTTGCAAGCACGCATGTGTCACCTTCCTGTTTTGAGAATGTGTCAGTTAAGTGTAAAAACACCCAGGGCTAAACAAAACCAACGTGGGGACATGACAAGCATTCTAGAATTTTTATGTTTCTCCTAGTTGTTTTCCCAGCATGGGACTTCCAGCATCTTATATAGCATGGTTGTAGAAACCATGATCCATGGATACTCATTTAAACACCCTTCCCAGACCCCCCTGGAACATGTAATAACAGCGAAAACAGTGATTGCCACTAACAGTGTGTCCACACCCAGGCTAAGCATTTTACTTCTATTATCTCATTAGAGTCTCTCAAGCCCCCTTAGGTGGGTAATTACACTTTCCAGCTTCACAGATAAGGGCTGTAAGCTCACTGATTACCAGGACTGGGTCCACCTGTCCACGGTTTAATTCCCATTTTCTAGAAGAGGAGCTGACAGGTATGTCCATGGGAGGGGACAGAATCTAGAAAATCATTACAGCTTATCAAAAGGCTCCCCATCGTCACTCCTGAAATGAAGATTCCAATATCCAGAAGTTTTCTTGAAGAGTTCCCAGTCTAGGCCGAATACTGAATGAAAGTTCTCTGGGGCATTATTGATCCCTCCAAAGTAGTTATTTTCTACAGAAAATGCTATATTTGGTCCTGACCAGCTCTTGCAGAAATGAACCCAAATGATCAGGGAAAAAATGCAGCTCTTTAGGTTTTGAGAAGTAAAACAGGCCATCCTTTCTTAGACTATGTCTGCGCCCCTCCTTGTAGTTTTTAGGGTTGGAATAAAATATATAAAATGTGAAGGCAAAACAGGAAGAAAAAAAAAAGGTGCTGGGAAGGAAGGTGGGGAGAAGAAAGAAACCCTTGGGAGGCCTGGTCTTTAATCCTCTGGTTCACAAAATGCAAAATATCCGTCTTCATCCCTCCTGCCCTATCCTTGTTAGGGTACACCAAGCTTCCTCTCCAGTTAGCCCCAAGTTTAAGGGCAAGCAATGGTCTTGGATAGGGCATCGTTGCTCTGAGAGCAGAGCACCAACATTTGGATCCAAGATACAGGGGAAATAGAGCAGACGTTCATGAGGAACAGAGGTCTCTAACAACACCGTCTGTGAGGTCAAGGCAGCAGGTGGCCAGGACAGAACTGTTCCGATTGCCCCACGAACAGCCAGTTAGCACCTGGGAACTCAGCAGTTTTGTAGGAATGGAGCTCAGTCTCACCCAGAGGGAGTACTCTCAAGAGGCAAAGAGGGAACTGAAGTGGAGGACATTAGAGAATTTGGGACTTTCCAGGGTAGAGAGCGTGGGAATGATTTTTAAACATCAGACACACTTGGGTAAGACCTTACATATACAGAAAGTGTGGGTGAGCGTGAGTAAGAAATCAACTTACCAAACCCAGGTGGTCACAGAAAAGAAACCAGAAGTAACAGTTCACTGGAAACTGATAGACACATAAGATAACTTGAAGTACCCTGGGCATGCAAAGATCACATTATTGCCTATTGTTTGCCAGAAATACATAAGCCCACACTCTCTTGAGTGCCCCATGGGAATGGAAAATGGAAGTCAGCATTTGACTCTCCCTGTGCATCAATTCTCCATGTGGAAGAATGCTATGGGAATGGCACAAAATCTGAACCCCTCAACCCACCATGCTGCCTCAGCTGGGAGGACACTCCAGTGGGAAGTCTCCTGATGCTGCTACTCCCCTGAATGTGGGGAAGGCGGGAAGAATGGAATAAGAGGCAGGTGGTTTTCAGCCCACATAACTTTTAGGTTGGGAAATATGGGGACTTTCACATGGAAGCCTCTCATAGGGTGTTCTTAGGTAGCTGTGCTCTGTTTGAGACTTCATTTCCACACACCAGCCCCTCCTGAGATAGGAAAATTATAGGCAGTCAGGGAAATTGGCACAGTAGAGGACATCAGGGCAGAAACCATAACAGAGCTAGGGAAATAATTTTATTAGCTGACAGATAGGTTTAAGTCACAGGACCCGCCAGAGTGACAAACTCAGGTGGGGGAGTAGGAAAAGCTTTTTTCAAGCCTATAGCAAAAAAGTCAGGATTCCCCAGGAAAAATGTATATCTTCAAAGCCTCAGCCTTAGCCTTGAAAGTCCCAGCTTTAAGATAACACTCTCCTGCCAGAACAGAATCATCAATTATGCTCTGGGACAAGCCTTAGTCTTGGCCTTGAGAGGCCAGCCTGGAGATAAAACACCTGCCGGAGCTAAACCACTAATTAAACTCTGAGGCAAGTAGGCTGTTTGGAGAAAAGCCCCCTCCAGGCTACATAAATCTAATAATAGTGCCAAGAGGCACCAGCCAGCCCTTCTTCCCAGGCATACAAAAGGTATAAAAACAAATCCTTTGCTCTAACTAGCGGGCATTCCAGTTTCGGATGCCCTCTCTCAGAGAGCTGTAACTCTGCTCTAATATACTATCCTCTGCTGCAAACTTTACCATTCTTTGGTGCTGTGAGACCACGATCCCAGCGCACACACACACATCAAAAAAACCTTGCTTCACTCCCATGTTTCCAAGGACATCCCTTTCCTTCTCTCCACAGCCCTAATGCCAACCTTGAACTTTACTCAGAAATCTATCTGTAAGGCAAAGAACAGAAAAGGTAAAGACAACACTGACTATAAGCCCAGGTCTCCATATAACTCAACCCCTAAGAAAGAATCATCAGTGAACCGCAGTGTTTCTGGAAGATAATCAACCTATGCAGCGAGAGAAGGGTGGGTTCTCTGATAAGATGTGAGGTGAGAGACATCTTGACAGCTAGACGTCTTGGGGCACATGATCACCATCAGCATACTGAGGCCACCCAGGGCCAGTCCTGTTCTCTGTTTGGCCAGCTGCCTGCTGGACCTTTCCATCTGGAGTTTCCACAGGCATCTCCAACAAGTTTTCTTTGTTCTTTAAAGATTTTTTTTAATTGGGGAATTGGGGGGATGGGAACAGTGCTTGGGAATTGGGGGAAGGGAAACAGATAAGTTGCTGTCGTTTTGTTCTTCAGTCTAGTTGTGGGGGACGTTGCTTCACTGGCCCAAGTTGGCACCATTATTGCTCTCTTCCTGGGC
>NW_017731959.1:172081-175250 GCF_001890085.2 Hipposideros armiger
GCGGCTGCTGGCCGCTCACGCTGTCGCCGGCGACTCACGGCAGCCCAGCTCCAGGTTGAGCTCCAGGTTGAGCTGTTGTTCAGCATCTTAGCTGTGGAGGGCAGTGTCACTGGCCCTCATATGTGGGATCCGAACCAGGGTCCTCTGGCGTCCTAAGCCAGTTCTTAACCATCGCGCCACTCGGCCAGCCCTCTTAAATAGAACTCTTGATGTGTTTCTGCAAAACATTGTCTTATTTCAGTCTTCCACTGCCCCTGATGCAGGATTTTTTGTGTGTGTACACCGGGATCGTGGTCTCACAGCACCGAAGAATGGAGACACGGACCAGGGAGGTAAGATTTGCAGAAAAGGACAGTTTATTAAAGCAAAGAGTTACAGCTCTCTAAATGAGAGGGGGCATCCAGAAAATTAGAATGCCCACTAGCTAAGGCGAGAGGCTTCTGTTTATATATTTTCCTAGCTTATTTAGGAAGAAAAACTGGTGCCTATTAGTACAGATCTCATTAGGTTTGCTTTGCTGTTTTGCCTGGAGGAGGTATTTTTTTGTTGCTTAGCTGTTTAGCCTAGTTGTCCCAGAGCTTATTGGTGTTTCAGTCCCGGCAGGTGTGTTATCTCTAGGCTGGGCTCTTAATGCCGAGACTGAGGCTTGTTCCAGAACATACCTGATGATTCTGCGCTGACAGGTGAGTGTTATCTTAAAGCTGGGACTTTCAAGGCTAAGGCTGAGGCTTTGAAGATATCTTTATTTTCTGCTCATTCTACCAGGGAATTCCTAACTGCCTGATGTTACACTAATTAACCTGTCTCACCCCTTCAGTTGGAAGGCTGAGCTTTGTACTGGGCCCCATTTCTAAATATGAACTGACAGGCAAGGAATGTATATATACATATAAAGGAAAATTAGGTATATTTAATTAGGATAGTGTGGTTTTGCACAGGGATAGACAAATGGATGGATGGATGGATACTTGATGTGTAACAGAAACACAAGGAGACATGTAAAAGAATGTTCCTAGCAGAACTATTTTTAAGATTCCAAACTGGGAAGCCCGCAGATGTCCATCAATGTAATCAATACGTAAGTAGTGGTATTTATCTACAATTTATTATTATCGGTGTGAACTGTACAATATTAAAAATCAAATCTCAGTTACACAATAAGGTGGAAGATTCACAAACATAATGTTAAATAGAAAAAGCCAAATATGAAAGAATTCAAAGTGTGTCATTCTATTTATGGGAATAAAGTTCAGAAACAGGCAAAACTAAACTAGGGCATTGGAGAATATGCACTGCAGTAGTAAAACTCCAAACAAAGGCAAAGGAAGGGGTTGTCACAGAAGTCAGGGTGTATTTGTCTTTGGAGGGCAGGAGGGTTTGGTTGGGAAGGCACTTGTGGCTTCTGGGCTGCTGGTGACATGCTTTTTCTTGACCTGGCTGTTGGATCCATGGGTGTTTCCTTTATAAATATACATTAAGCTGTACATTTATATTTTATGCCCTTTCTTGTGTGTATTAGTGGATACAAAAATGTGATTGTAAACATAAAATACCAAAGGAAACAAATCTAACAAAAATATGAAAGGACTTTATAAGAAACTTTATTTTTCCAAAGTTCCTAAACGCATGGTGGTGATGATTGCACAACAGTGTGAATGTACTTAACAATACTGAACTGTACACTTAAAAGTGGTTATGGTGGTAACTTTTATGTTATGTGCATTCTACCACAATTTAAAAAAATTCCTAACACACAGAGGGTGACATTCAAACATACCTAAATACAGGGAGAGTTTACCCCATGTACACATTTTAGAAAGCTCAGTATGTTACTGTGCAAAGGGTCCAGCTGCTCGCTGCATGAAAGCCAAAATTCGAGAGTCAAGGGTGGCGGAAAGAAAAGCAGGTTTAGGCCCGGTCGAGTGGCTCAATTGGTTAAGAGCTCACTCAAGATTGTGAGTTTTGAGCAACAGGGTCACTGGTTCAATTCCCAGCCCAAGCTGAGCTGCCACTGAGCTGCCAACAGACGACAGGATGGCTCTGCTAAAAAAATAAAATAAAAATAAAAGCAGGCTTATTCCAAAATGCCAGCATTAAGGGAAAACAGTGGACTCCCTGTCACAAAGTCTGCCTTTCTTCTTTTAATATTGCCAAAAGGTTTTATAGGCACACAAGGAAGGGTAGAACAAAGGAAGAAGTTGGCCAGGCAACTCCAGGAAAAAGCACTTCCTAGAAGTTAGTCTGATCCAGCCTTAAGAGTGAATCCCATACAGAAACAAAAACCCCTTCCCAAGTTACCAGGCCAGGTATGCACACTGGCCAGACGTAAACAAAACAAAACATTTGAAACTGGTTTGCATAGTTAATGTATAGCGAACAGAGTTATTAAAATTTGGAGGGAGGTCAGAGATGCAAAGAAAAAAAATTTTCAAACGTCCCAAGCCAAACCTCAGTCAAATTGAATTCCATCAAAGGTTTGAATTTCAAAAATAGAAATTATAGGGTCACCATTACAAGTATTGTAAAGATATCAGTTGTTGGTTATAACATGATAATTAAAACCCCATTGTTGACCCCCCCCCCTTGGAACTTGACTAGCTGACTCAGGTGGGAAAGGAACAAGATAGGAAGATTTGTTTAACAGATATCAAGACTTACTTTAAAGCTAAAGTAATTGAGGCAATATCTTATAGACCCAGAGTTAGACAGATCCATGGGCACTCAGAGACAGACCCGCATAGGTAAGACACAGGTGGGAGTTACCCACCTAGGAGTTACCCAAGAAGCACACCCAGAAACATTCAGTGCAGCTCTGGTCATCAGAGCAGAGAACCAGAAACAACCCAGTGTCCATGGGCAGGAAAAATGGATAAATCAAGTGTGGTGTATTTCAAAAATGGAATATTATGCCTTGGCAAAAATAGATAAAATGTAATGCCCTGTACCCCTATGGATGATTCTTAGAAATAATGCTGAGTGAGAAATTCAAGTCACAGAAGATGACACATGGTATGATTCCATTTTATAAAGCTCAAAAGCAAGTAAAACTAAGAAATATATTGTTCAGGGAAGCATACCAACGTGATAGAAAACTATTAAAAATGTGAGGGCATGATATCTGACAAACGAGGAGGCTTC
This sequence comes from Hipposideros armiger, assembly GCF_001890085.2. Taxonomy (NCBI): domain Eukaryota; kingdom Metazoa; phylum Chordata; class Mammalia; order Chiroptera; family Hipposideridae; genus Hipposideros; species Hipposideros armiger. Next base: position 175,220 of record NW_017731959.1, read on the forward strand.
TGAAGGGAGGTGGGGGTGGGATGGGGGAGGG
>NW_017731959.1:179390-183378 GCF_001890085.2 Hipposideros armiger
CGAGCAGGGTTGCGTTCTACTCTGCAGCCTACCCGATGGGTGACCTCAGCCAGTCACTTCCCATTTTTGAGGCCGAGCTTCCCTGTCTGTGAAAGGGCTGCTGCGGCCCTTCTCTGCGCTGTCCCATGGGAAAGCCCTTACCGCACAGGTAGTGGAATCCCCAAAACCGGGCTGACTTGCCCAAGGTCACAGCACAGATAAGCGCTAGGGAGGCTGGACTCTAACTTGGTGTGGATGACGGGGATTTGGACCGAGAGGGGGTCCCCAGAGACCGAGGTGCTGGGACCGCCTGGGACCAACATCCGGGGCTCGGACACTGGGATCGGCTCGGGGAGGTTGGCGGCGCAGGGGTCCCTAGCCACCCCCGCGGCTGCGGTCCCTCCAGCGCAAGCTACCCCAACACCTGGGTTTCCCAGAATCTCCATCCATCCCCAGCTCCTCCCCGCCTCTCAGGTTCCGCCCTGGGAGGTCGGGGAGCTCCCGACCAGGGGCATCATTGCCGCTGCAGGACCCCTTTCCGGGCGTGAGGGGAGAGGGTGGTAGCCTGTGCCAAGGCAGCTGCCATGGCAGTGTTTTGTTTTAATCAAGTCGGCTTCTGTATTTCTGTCTGCGTCTGTCTGTATTTTTCCCTCTCCCTCCATCTCCAGCGTCCCAGCCGCCCCTCTCGATTTGTCGGTCTCGCTCTTCCTCCGCCTGCGCCAAGTCCCGCCGTCTCTGCTTCTCCATCCGGACCTTGCTCAGTCCCGCGGTCCCTCCGCCGCAGGGACCAGCCCCCCGGGGTCTCCGTCCCTCTCTCTCTCTCCCCCTTGCTGCTGCTTCTTCGCATCCGCCTCCCTGAGGCCTCTGGGGTCCCCTCAGGCCTGGCTCCTTNGGGGTTTATGGGCTTCATTTTATTGTTATATTTTGTAACTCGCATCTACAGGACAGACATACTTTTTAGTATGTGTTGATTGTTATGTAATAAAAATGGAAAAGTCAGAGAAAAGTGTCTGGACCTAAGCCATAGAGAATACCAACTTTTACAGATCAGGTGGAGGAGACAGAGCTGTGCACAAAAGTAAGATGGGAGGAGAGCCAGAAAGTGCGGCATTCTGGAGTCTGTGAGACCCTCCCAAAGGAAGAGGAGGCCTCCCAGGTTGCTGCTTGTAAGAGCAGGGCTGGAAGTTGAGGAGTGAAAAGTGTCTTGGATCTGGCCCCCTGGAGGATCCCTGGGTTTGGAGGGGCAGTTCTGGGGCTGTAGTAGGGGTAGAAGCTACATTGTGGCTGGCTGCTAGCCAACAGGAGGATGAACCAGTAGAGGCCTAGGGTGAAGACAGCCCCTTCCTCAACGGGGCAGTCGAGAGGGAAGGGCCAGACGGCCGACTTCAGCCTCCTCCATGGTATGAACACCCCCACCCCCACTCTGTCCTTTCTCCCAGCTGGCCAGAGGGGAACATGACTCCAGTGGACACGCTATTCCAGCTGGCAAGGTCATGCGTCTCTGGCCCAGACAGGACTCCTGTGCGGAGGGAAGGGCCTGTTTTTCCTGACCTTTCCCTGGAAGTCCAAACCCTATGAGGACAGAAGGAGGTAGAAGCCTCAAGGTAGGAGTACTGGGGTACCTGGGGAGGACCCTGGGATCCAGGTCTGGCCTATAAGAGTCAGGGTCTTCCCTGAACCAGGGGAAACCTTCTCTGGTTCCCATAGGCCTCCTTCCCTGTTCTCTGGCAGCTGGGTGCTAAGAAGCCCTTGCTGTGAGGACAGACACTGATCTGATCTCCCCAGACCCAGGCGGCCTCCAATATCACAGCCGCAGCAGCCAGAGGAACTGGCGTGGCTTCCTCCCTTCTGAGGAGGCCGCAACCCAGCCTGGCCACCCTCCTTTTGTTTGTCTTGGGAGGGGCAATTGCTGAGCTGAGCAAACAGGGAAGGGAAATCTTGGATTTTGCCTCTCTTGATCAGCCGCTACTCAGGCCTGAGGCCTCTGGGGTCCCCTCAGGCCTGGCTCCTTCCTGGCCCTGTGTGTGGACGGGAGCTGGCTGGCAAGTACATAGAAAACCCAGGACTGGGCCTTGGTGAACGTTCAGAAAAAATAAACCCCAGCCCTGAACAGGTTTTATGAACAGACATTCACTGACCGCTTACTGCGTGCCGGGCCCTGGGCTGGGTGTGCCACATGGCCGAGCTCTCTGACACTGCTCAGCCACCCTAGGGTGTCAGCATCAGGACCTTCAGTTTCCAAAAGAGGAAACTGAAGCTCAGGGTCATGAAGGGAGGATGTTGGCAGAGGTAGGAATCCCACCCAAACCTCTCTGACCCCCAAACGATGCTCTGCACCTCAGCTCATCGCCCTTCTCAGTGGAGCAGCATAGGGAGGCTTGGTGGGGCAGTTCAGACAGGAGCTCTCTCCTTCACCTCTCTTTTTTCTCCCCCAGAGACTACACAGCTGTCCAAGGCCCCCAACTGGGCAAGCAGAGACCTCCTTATGGCTGAGCTCCTGCCCCTGCTGCCTGGGGCACCCCTGTTGACCCAGGGTGTTGTCCAGGACTCACCTGTCCCCCCAGCAGACTGGCAGAGCCAGCAGCTACAGGATAGCAGGGCTGAGGACCTGGCCTCTGAGCCCTGGAGGCTCCTGGAGGTGCCCTCCATTCAGATAACGCCATCCAGTGATGGGAAATCATCCCACTACATCCCAACGCCCCAGTGCCTGCAGCTAAGGACCCCAGACCTGGAAAGTCTGCCCCAGGACAGGTGAGACCTGGGCGGTGGGACAAGAAAGCGGTTTTCTCTCTCTCTAGGAACTCATGCTCCAGAGTGGGTTTCCTGTGGCTGTCACTGTCCAGGTGGGGGGGGGGGGGCTGAAGGTGAGTTAGCATGTGGCCTTAGCCCCACAGGGGCCTGACTGGAAGTTGTAAAACAGATCCACAAACAAAAACAGGCAACTGGGGGTACGCACTGGGACAACCAACTTTGAGCTCAGCAGATCACTACTTACTAAGACTGGAGGTGGACACTTCCTTTGAACCATCCAGTGTTTTTCAAACTGTGGGTCATGACCCATTTAAGGGCTATGAAACCAATGTAGTACATTGCAATCAGAACTAGGATAGAATTGAAAATAACACAGTATATGAGGCATAGTGCATAAGTGTGGTTTCCTGCAACTTTTGTGACATTACATATATTTTTAAGTGTGTACTAGAAGCCAATGTAAAAGGTTTTTCCTGCTGCAGCTCACGGGCAAAGAAAAAGTTTAAACAAAACTTCTGCAAAAAAACACTACCTCTGGCAGAAGGAGACAGAAACTGGGAGGTTCAAGGTTACAGGTGAAAAGAGGAAAAAAACTACATTGGCCCTGAAGAGAAATATCCACTGTGGTTTCTTCCAACAATGAACACTCGATAAGAGTTAAAGTTTATGAAGCAGAGCTTTGTGTATCAATGTGGGGAAATCTCAGAAATGATGATGGAGAAAGCAGCTTGCAAGATGATACAGTAGGAGCCTAATTACGTATCTTTTTAAAAGACCTTGAACAATAAGACATAGTGTTGGTGGATGCATCCCGATGTAGAACAAGTATGGAAAAGTGCACAGGAAGAATACACATCAACTTCAGGGCAGTGGGTACTTTGGGGGGCAGAGGCAGGGATGGGAGTTGGGCCTTTGGTTATAACTGTAATAATTTATTTATTTGAAAAGACAAAAAAGGACCTGAAGCAAAAATGGCAAAATGTCCACATCAATTATATATGTGTGGTGGGGACACAGATGACCATTATATATTTTTCCTGTTTGAAATAAATATTCCCTAATTAAAAATTGAGAAGTATTTCAAAAGAAGAAACAGGCAGAGAGAAATACAATGAAAGAGAGCAGTGAGACAAAGGGAGATGGTGGAAGGAGGGCCTCTCTGAGATCCAAGGGTGAGAGGTAGTCAAGGGAAGAACTAGAAGAAGAGCTTCCAAGCAGACAGATTAGCTAGTGCAAAGGCCCCAGGGCAGGAATGTGC
>NW_017731959.1:186065-188077 GCF_001890085.2 Hipposideros armiger
TCGCCTCTGTCTGGGAGGCGAGGGGTGGGCGCGACGCTGAGGGTGGAGGCTGGGCGGACTCACAGGCCGCGGACCCTGGGGCAGGCCCGGGAACAGCCCCTCGGGGCCTGGGCCTCCTTCCACCGTCCTTGTCTGTTGTGAGTCTTGGGGCTACTGGGGGTGGGGGCTTCCGCGTGGCCGGCCGACCGCGTGCCTGACCTCTCTGGGGTTCTGCACCCTGTCTGGGCTCGGTATGTTTCCGATTATGAATTGAAGGTGTCTTGAAAGTGTGTATGCATGTCTTGTGTTCCTAGTGTGCAGGCAGCAGCTGTGATCCTCTTTGGCTGTGTGTGTCATTTATCTCGAATTCCATGTATTACTATAAGTTCCCTGCGTGTGTTGGATTGTGACTGTAGTTTGTGTCTGGGGCTCTGCTTGTGTGACTGCGACCTTCTGTGGTTGTACGTGTGTGATGTATCTCATCCCCTCAGAGCTCTGCTGTCTGATTGGGGCTTTGGATTGTGTGTACACGTGTCTAGGTCTCCTAGTTTGCAGACAGCTGTGATCCTCCTTGGCTCTGTGTGTGTGTGTGTGTGTGTGTGTGTGTGTGTGTGGCGAGCGTGTGTGTATTTACATCTGTGGCTCCCAAGTGTCGCTGTAAGTTGCCTGTGTGTCCAATTGTGACTATAGTGTGTGTCCGTATGTATCTGGGGCTCTGTGGTTCCTGCTACAACCCGCTGCCCTTTGCACAACCCTCTGTATGTGCCTACAGTTTACCTCTGAACCTGTTAGTTCTATGTGCAAAAGTCAGTTACCCCTGTGTCCATGTGTGACTGAGATCCTCTGGGGTTGTGCATATAATTTACCTCAGATTCCATCTTTGTGTGAAAGTTCCTGTGTGTGTCCATTTGTGACATTGTTATATGTGCCTGGGCTTCCATGTGTGCAGCTGGGACCCTTTGGGCTTTGTGTGTGAAGAGCAAGAAAGGCTCTTAATGGGCCTGCGACCTTGGGTGTACACTTGACTCTGGAGCAATAATCATAACTGACATTGTTCTCGTTACAGTTTATAAAGCATGTCCCTTGCATTATTTCAATACCTGGCCACCCTGTTGTTGAGATGTGTCCACAACCCCCCAGGGCTGTGTTATTCTGAGTCCTTTGTGGCGGCGAGAGTGTCAGGGTTCTCTGTCAGTGACAGCAGCTAACACCTCCACCCCTTGCCAGTTAGAGCAGGCCTTTACTTTGGCTTCCCCCCTGATGGTGAACCACATGGGAGCTGAGCTGACCCTGTGACTTAACTTCCCTGGGTTGTGCATGTGTTAGCTGGGGTCCTCTGTGTCTGTTCTTTCACTGCGTGACTCTCTCTGTGTTTTCAGCTCTTCTCTGAGACGTTTCTGCGGCTGTATGAATATAATTTATCTGAGACTTTCTGTGGTTTTCTGTGTTTTTGTGACCCTCTGCAGCTGTGTGCATGCACATGTTTATGTGTGTAACTTTTGGGACTCTGTGGCTGTATTATACTTGTAATGCTGCCTGTGTGTATGTAATTATGCTGGGACTGTGGCTCTATGTGTGACTCTAACATACCTGTGATACTGCTGGGGGTGGGGATGGGAGGGAGACTTCTTGCAACTGTGGAGAACTGGTTTGCCTGTGACACTGGCTGTCAAGTTTCCCTTAAATGTACACCTGTGTATGCATCTGCCCCTCTTTGGGCTGAGGAAGCTGGTGGTGAGGTATCTGCCTGCAGTGGCAAAACCCCATTCTCTTCAGAATCCCCACCCCCACCTCCCAGTAACGGTCCCCTAGCCATGTGGGGCCCTTCCCTTCCCTCTGCTTCAGCCTGCTTGGTTGGACAGCTCAGGGCTGTGCCTGCCCTTGAGTACTTCCTGTTCTTCTCACCAAGAAGCAAGATCTGGGGGTGCGGGCCATGCCCTGCTCTGTCTATGTTATACCTGTCTTTAGATGCCCTCCCCAAGACCTGTGGCTGCTGGAGAGCAGGTGGAGGAGGGGTCTGCAGTTCAGGCTAG
>NW_017731959.1:188412-201040 GCF_001890085.2 Hipposideros armiger
CACCCACCCACTTGCCGTCCTTTATCACTGTGGTCCTCCTGCTTGAACGAACTTCAGTCTCCTGAGCCCCACCCTGTCTCTGATTCAGGAAGTCTGCAATGGGTCCCAGAACCTGCATTTCTCACAACTTCCAGGTGCTACTGGTGCTGTTGGCGTGACCAGTGTCAGTGAGATCATCATTCTCATTTATGTGTTTCCTTATCGATAGTCTGTTCCCCAACCAGAATGTCAGGGCCCGAGGACAGGGATTGTTGTACCTGGTTTGCTCACTTGGGTGTGCCTAGTGCCTGGTGCAGGGCAGGTGGTCATTGCATACTTAGAGAGTGAATGACGGCAGTTTGGGGTCAGTTAGGACTCCGTGTGCCAGGCTGAGGTGTTTGTACTGCACTTGTTGGGGTCAGCATAGCAGCTTGGACACAGGTACACTAGGGCGGTGGCAGGGCCCTGTACTCCATTTTAGTCTGACAGTCCCAAATGATCACACTAGAGTGCTCTCCATTTGGTGGGCTGTATGTATGTATGGCCTCCTCCAGACAACTCTGTGAGGTGGATACTGTTACATTCCCTCTATATTTAAGAAGAAATTGAGACACAGAAAGGTTTAGACACTTGCCCAAGGTCACACAGGGAAGTAATCAAACTGAGACCTGGCACAGCCTCAGCCTGTGGAGGGGTGGGCAAGTCGCACACCTGGTTGAATCCAAGTTCTGTGAGGAGGGGGTGGAGGGTCATTCATTCATTCCATCCACAAGAGCAGATGCTCAAGGAGCACCCACCATGCCCAGGCCTCATTCTAGGAGCAAAACACCCTTCCCCTGGAGTGCACCTCCTGTGTGGGATGATCAGAAACAAGGGAAAATACAGGAGGGCACGTGGGGGAAGTGCTAAGGAGAGAGAGATGAAGAGGGACGGGGTCAGGAGATGGGGAGTGTGGTTTAAATTGGTGAGGGAAGGTTATCTTCAAGAAATGTCCATTGAGAAGAGATCTGAAAGAAGTAAGGGAGCCCTGCAGACATCTGGGAGGAAGGGCATTTGGGCAGAGGGCACAGTCAAGGCAGAAGCTGGCGGTGATGAGAGGGTCCAGCCCTGGGCTTTTATAATAGCTGGAGTGAGGTGCAGCCAGGAGAGAGCTCACCAGGAGGGCCCTAACCTGACTCAGGTTCACTGGTTTCCTCTGTCTGCATGTGGGGGCTGTTGAACCTGCGAAAAATAACTCTCCAAGTAATCCACAAAAGAAACGGTTTATTCAGGAAAAGAAAAGCAAGACCACCACCGCAGTGCGGAAAGCACACCTCCCACACGGAGCTCCTACTGGCAGCCCACATGGAGACAAAAAGACCACGGTTTCAAGATGGCTAATGCCTTTATTATGATCCCACCCCCAGAATTACCATAAGGATGAATGGGAAGTCAGGATTATAGGGTTAACAAGGGGCCCAGCTCCACCCATAGTCCTCCCAACTCTATGGTTAAGCATCTTAAGATGCTAGTTCACTTTATCAGGGCACAGGCTCCGGGCAGGGAGACCTTGAGAGAAGGTGGTTTCAATAGTTCAGGAAGAGTGGTGGTGGTTCAGGTCACCATCTCATTTATTTTATTCCACAAATTTGTTTCACACGTATGACACGACTGCCTACTTTAGACTCCGTCCTGAGCAATACTTGACACCAAGATTTGCCGTCAGGGAGCTCACAGACCTGTGGGGAAAATGGAGCTGTCATCAAACAGTGACAGCACAGAGTAATCAGGGCTGGGATGAGGGAAGCAGAGGCAGAGTGGTTAGGGCTGGGATGGGAGCTGTGGGGACCCACAGAAGGGAGGCAGTATCCCGGCGGAAGGGGGTTTGTGAGCAAGAATCCTGAAGGATGTAGAAGAGTTTGCTAGTCAAAGGAGAAAGGACGGTCTGGACAGAGGGAACAGTGTGCTAAAGCTTGGAGGCAGGGGAGAGACGTTTGAGGAGCCCCAAGTGGTTGAGGTCTCCCACTTCCTCCCCAGGGTAGATTAAGGACCTCACATCGGAACCTTGCCCCGAATTAAACCAGCTGTGTGTCCTTGGGCGAGAGGTTTGGGTGGGTTCCGGTGGGTTCGCTGCTTTGAGCCTGTTCCTCTGTGATGTGCGCGTGGTAACTGTCAAATGCATAGCTTTGTGTGAGGAACCTTACAATGAATCATATGCAGAGCTTGCCAAGGTCCTGATAACAAAAGTCAACAAAACTGTCCCTTTAAAGTTCCCCGGACTGACTCCACTGCCCTATGGCAGTTTGTGTTTATTCAGTCCTCTGCAGAGTTCTGTTTGTTCAGGGGCTGCCTCCCAGCAGGAGGCTGATTCCGTAAGGCAGGAACCCTGCCTGGTGGTCTCTGCTGCTCCCACCTCCAGGCAGGGCCTGGATTATTCAGATGATTCACATAGTCACTAATGTGTATTCAGGGTTCACTTTGTGCCCCTTATAGTTTTGGGTGCTGGGAACACAGTGGCAGCCGAGATCTCCTGAAGTGCACAGTCTGGGCAGACAATGAACAAACCAAATAAGCCATCAAGATGAGTTGAGATAGACTGGGAGTTGGGGGCTACTTCAGGTTGGGCCACCAGGGGAGGAGCATTTGAGCGGAATAAGACAGAGCTGCTTTCGCTGGGGCTGTGGAAGGACATTCCAGGCATAGGGAACAGAATTGCAGACGCCTTGACTCGGGAATAGCATTGGCAAACTTAATGAGCAAGAGGAGGCTGGGATGAAGGGAGTGACGGGGACCACACTAGAGCCTTGGGTGTCAAGATGAAGACTTTGCTTTTTGCTGGAGTGAGTTGCAGTGGGGGGATGGCTCAACCAGGAAGGCCCTGACCTGACTCGGGGGTTCATAGGCTCCCTCTGGCAGCATGTAGGAAGCAGACCTCGCTCACGCACGTGTGTGCGTGGGGGTGGACAGGGGCAGGAGACCAGGGAGGAGGTGCCTGGTGTGCAGGTGGCAGAGGATGGAGGCTGGGCCAGGGCCGTGGAGCAGGAGTGTGTATAATAGAAATAATGGCTATAGATTTTGGAGGTGGACCAGGTGGGATTTGCTAACAGATTAGAAGTGAGGGGTGAGCAAGAAAGAAAATAAAATGCTTAGGTTTTTAGTTAAAGCAACTGAGTGGAAAGTGGCTGCTCAGTAAATATTTATTGTACGCATGAATAAGTTAATTAAAAAAATAGCAGTCTTATTGAGAGCTCATGGTATGCCAGGCTCTGTTAGAAGCCCTGTACACGTACTGATTCATTTAACCCTCAAATAACCAGATGAGGACATGTATGTTTCCCCTGGATCGGATCACAGATGAAGTAATGGAGGTAACCGAGCTAGGGAGCCTGCTTTGGGCCACACTTCTAGGAAGTGGAGTCGAATGGATGGGTGGGGATCAATGGGCTGATGGGTGAGCCTCCCATAACAGGCCTGTGTCCACACCCTGACTTGTTTTTCCCCATGATCCCTCTCTTCCCCCCCCCCCATCCTCAGTACCACCCCCCACTCTGGGCGGAGCACGCCAAGCAGCTCCCCATCTCTCCGTAAGCGGCTGCAGCTCTTGCCTCCAAGCCGACCCCCGCCTGAGCCGGAACCAGGTACCATGGTGGAGAAGGGGTCAGATAGCTCCTCAGAGAAGGGTGGGGTGTCTGGAACACCCAGCACCCAGAGCCTGGGCAGCCGGAACTTCATCCGCAACAGCAAGGTTGGTGCAAGCCTAGGGAGGGTAGAGAGAAGAGTGGGAGGCGGAGGAATCCAGGGGCTTGTTCTGACCCCCCTTCTTTCTCTTGCAGAAGATGCAGAGCTGGTACAGTGTAAGTGTTGGGCAGGGGGGCTTGCTGGAGGGGTGGAAGGGAGGGGGACAGCGATCAAGGAGTGGGTGCTAGGGTCAGCAGACCTAGGGTCACACCCTCTGCTGCTACTTACGTGCTGTGTGACCTTGAGTGAGTTGCTTACGGTTTCTGGGCCTCTCCTTTAAAACAGTCCCAACATTACAAGGCTGAAGGGAACTTTCACTGAGTCAGTGATGCTGGTGGGTACATGACCCAGGGCCTGGCTTATGTAGAAATCAGTAAATGGAAGCTCTCATCATGGTTCCTCTCGTGTTACCGGCAGTGGAAGCCAGAGTAAGCTAGACTTAACGCCTCCGAGAACCTGCCCGGGGCAGAGGTGACTGAGGGGCTTCTGGGAGTGTTGTGAGGCAGCATTCGGGGTGTGAATCCCCATCTGGGTCCTCACCTTTTAAACTTCCCCTAGATGCTGAGCCCCACGTACAAACAACGGAACGAGGACTTCCGGAAACTGTTCAGCAAACTCCCTGAAGCCGAACGCCTCATTGTGGGTGAGTCCTGATGCCCACCCTGTCCTGAACCCAACCCTGAGCTCCCAGCTCTGCCCTCGCAGCCCTCCCCGCCTGGGTGCTGGCCAGGCCAGCCGTGTGACTCGGGTGTCTGCCCGTCTCTCCCCGGCCGCCTCAGATTACTCCTGTGCCTTGCAGCGTGAGATCCTCCTCCAGGGCCGCCTCTATCTCTCTGAGAACTGGATCTGCTTCTACAGCAACATCTTTCGCTGGGAGACGACCGTGAGCCGGCGTGGGGACAAGGAGGGGCCCCAGGGCAGGCAAGGCCCTAGCCCCTTCTGACCTGCCTGTCCTCCTTAGATTTCCATCCAGCTGAAGGAAGTAACATGCCTGAAGAAGGAAAAGACGGCTAAGCTGATCCCCAACGCCATCCAGATCTGCACAGAGAGCGAGAAGGTGAGCAAGAGGACCTGCTGACAGGGCCACGTGGTCACTCGTCTTCACCGTCTCCTCCCTCCTCCCCGCACCACAGCCCTGTTTGTTCTGCACCCTGAACTGCTCTCAGTCTGCTGCTTTATCTGTCAGGCTCCTATCATCTCTGACCTGGATCTCCACACTACCCTCCTCGCTTAGTCCCTGCAGTTTGTCCTCTCACACGGCTGCTCAGAGATAATATTAACAGTAAAATTCTTCCCTGCCATGTAGCGGCCACTCAGAGGTCCTCTCTCCTTGGAAGCCTTCCCTGTTTCTCCATGCTGTCATCATGATTGTTGCCTCATGGGCCCAAGATGGCTGCCTCACACCAATGGCCCAGACAGGAAGGGAGAAGGGAAGGGTGCTGGACACACGCGCGCACACGCGCGCGCGTGACACTTCACAGTAGACTTCCCTTTCTGTTTTATTGGCCAGAAGATCAGTTGACCACCTCTAGTGGGCGAAGGAGACTGGGAAAATGCCCTGGGTTTCTTCCCTCATAGCCCAGTCACTCTGGGCTGACCTCATCTGGAGATATGCCTGTCTTCCACCCTGGACTGTGAACATTGGGGACAGGGACAAGGGTCATCTCCTTATCACAGTGACTCCAGGGTCCAGTGCTGGGCTGGGCACAAGATAAACATTTTGTGGAATGAATGCAGGGGTGAATGAATGGATACATCAGGATGTAGATCAGGAGCAGAGTATGGATGGGGGTGGAGCTTCCCCTTCCTCTGGCCTTGTTTCTCCCCCACCCCCTCTAACCTCCTCTCTCTCTCCTGCAGCATTTCTTCACCTCCTTCGGTGCCCGGGACCGCTGCTTCCTTCTCATCTTCCGCCTCTGGCAGAATGCGCTGCTTGAAAAGGTGAGCCTGCGTGAGACCTGGCCAGGAGCTTAGCAGGTGGGCAAGGGTAGAGCATGGGGCCAGGGATGCCAGAACTCAGGGACCTGGAGGACTCCCCAGCTCTTCTCCATGGGCATCTGGCCCAGTGCACAGGCTGCTTCCTCCATAGGCTGCATCCGAGGCCAGCCCAAGCTCCAGTGCCAGACCCTGCCCACTAGAAATGTGTATCCATGGCCCCTTCCTCATCATCTGCTAATCAAAAATGCTCTGAAAATGAGGATGTGTTTTTTTTTTTATGTGTGGCAGCAAGATCTGATGAGAGCTAATAACAGTTTTTTTTAATCGTGTATATCACTACTATCTAAGAACTTTCTGCATTGATGGAAGTATTCTCAATTCGTGTACTGTTCAGTACAGTAGCCACTGGCTATATGTGCCTATTGAACTCTTGAAAAGTAGCTAGTGTGACTGAGGATCTGCATTTTTAATTTAATTTTAATTAATTTAAACTTAAATGGCCATGCATGCTTCTTGCATAGCCCAGGTCTATATTTAGCTCAATTAATGTGACTATTCATGTGTTTCAGGACAAAAAGTTATTAATGAGTATGTGTAAATCTTAGCTGTAATTGTAATTCAATATAAAGTTATAGTATCCAATATAGAGTATTCCAGTGATTCTCAAGCTTTATAGTTTTAGGAACGTTTTACGCTCCTTAAAATAATTGTAGACTCCAAAGAGCGTTTGTGTAAGTGGGTTATATCTGTCCTTATTTACTGTATTAGGAATTGAAACTGGGAAAGTTTTAAGCACAAGAATACACAAGCACACACATTGCATTAGCTGCCAGAAAAATGACAGCATTGCCTGTTCATATAGCCTCTGAAAAACTCCACTGCATACTCATGAGAATAACAGTGAAAAGGGCAAGCAACATCTCATACTAGTAACGTTATCATGCTTAGGAAAGTAATTTTGACTTCATGGACCTCATGAGAGGGTCTAGGGGACCCCCAGAAATCCTTGGACCACACCGAGAACCTCTGGTGTACACTGCACTGGACACTAAACACAATGCATTTATCATTATTGGTGCTGTATTACAGCATACGGTATTGGCACTGTGGTATTTTTCTTAAATCCCAGATCTCAATTTGAATCATGTCTTGCCCCAAAGGTTTTGTGTAAGGGATTTTATTTTAGACTTACCACAATCTGATCGTCTATTGAGAGTCCTGAGCGGGCTCTCCTGGAATGCTCACTGTGGTTGCATGGGTTTATGTAGGATGCATTTGGCTACAAATGACTGAAAACCCAACCAAACAATGGTTTAAGCAAACAGATACTGAATTATTTCATAAGGTAATAATAGTATTAATAGCTAACACTTATGGTGCTACTGGGTGCCAGGCACTGATCTGAACATGACATGAATTAACTCATTTAATCTTCACAACTACTCTGCAAGGCAGTATGGTTATTATTTGTATTGGGTTGTCGGAAAAGTCATGATGCATTTTTGCAACGAAAAACATAGAAGAAATACGTCATGACTTTTCCGACAACCCAGTATTTCACTAATGGGGCACGGAGGGATAGACTTGCCCCTGGTCACATGGTCTTTTATGTGGCAGAACTTGGGTTCTGACCCATTGCAGTCAGGTTCTGGTGTCCAGCCGACCACTGCGTCACACTGATGCTCATGTAACAAGAGGTCTGGAGGCAGGCAGTCCAGGTTGGGTTTGAAGGCTCCCCTATGTCATCAAGGACCCAAACCCTTGTCCCTTTTTGCACATTGTCATCCCCCTGCATATTGATGATGTGTGCACATGCTTGTTGCCTTGTGGTTACAAGATGGCGGCTCCAGCTCCAGGGGTCATGCTCGCACATAAGTGTCCCAAACATGAAGGGGGAAAGGGATGGATAGAAAGTGGACTTCCCTTTATAAGGGAAGAAAAGCCTTCTTTAGCAGACTTCTCTTTGCATTTCTTTGGCTAGACCTGAGTCACATGACTGCCTTCGGTTGCAAAGGAAGCTGGGAATGTAGTAAAGGATCAGTATAAACCAATCATCATAATTCATCCCTGGGGCTGGAGAGGATTTTTACCCTCAAATCAGGGTTCTGCTGGCAGGGAGGGGGGTGGTTAGGTTTCGGGTAGACATGGCACAGTGTCTGCTGCTGATGGCCAGTAGTACCTCCCAGGGCCCAAACCTGCTCCTCTAGCAGGGCTGTGCTCATGTCCTGTCCTCACGGGGGCAATGCCAGCTGTGGCCATCAGGGACGAGAGAGCTGGAGCAGGAGCCTGAGAGAGGGAACAGCGCTGCGTCAAAGTCTGCAAGGAGTGCGAGGGCAGAGGAGTGTTCAAAGCTCAGGCTCTGAAGCCAGATTGCCAGGGTTCGAGTTGCAGCCCCGTTACTGAGGAGCTGAGTGACCTGAGGCAAGTCAGTGAACCCCATTGGTCAGGTGGGGACTGTCCCTACTTCACAGCAGCCAGAGCTGGGCCCAGAATAAGTGCTCAGCAGTATCAGCCCTTATGAGGCAGGGTAGCCCAGTGGGTAGCTCTAGGGTGCTAGCCCAGCCCCTGGGATCACATCTCAGCATTGCTACTTGGGCACCTCTGTGCCACAGTGTCATTGTCTTAAAATAATGATGTGAGCACCGCCTTTGCAGAATTTTTTTGAAGACTCAGTTAGCTCATGTGCAGGCATTAGAAGAATGCCTGGTACATGGTAACAACTCAGTGTCTGCTGCTACCACTCATTATTGCCGTTATTGTTACTATTTCATCATTGTCATTCACCCCTTCTGGCCATGGATAGCTGACAGCCCAGGGCTCCTGAGAACTCTTGGAAAATAGTTGGGGACAGGACAGCCTGGGGTGGGAGAGCAGAGGCTCTGGAGGCTGGTTTGAATCCCTGAGTTGCCTCTGGTCACTTGTGTGACCTCCCCATGCAGGGTCTCCTATTCTCTTCTGTAAAATTGGGACCATAAACCTGTAACTGTGGAAGTATTGTGAGGCCCCCCCCCACCCCACCCCACCCGGAAAGCCTTGAGCTCCTCCCTACTGGGCTGTGAGATCTGGGCTGGGTGACCATGCTGCCCCCATGTGGACACTGGGGGAACTGCTGAAGCTGAGGGCTGGTTGGGGATGGGGTGGGAAGGGTTCTGGCCCCTGTGAGGTGGAGGCCAACCCCTCGTCCTGCCTGCCCAGACGCTGAGTCCCCGGGAGCTCTGGCACCTGGTACATCAGTGCTACGGCTCAGAGCTGGGCCTCACCAGCGAGGACGAGGACTATGTCTGCCCCTTGCAGCTGAACGGTCTGGGGTGAGTCAGAGGTTGGCGGCTGGTTCCTGGGGTCGGGGGACACAGGAAGGGATGTGCGCAGAGATCTCGGACTCCTGGGTGGACCGAGGTGGGTGAACAAAGTCTGGGAGAACAGGAGGGTGTGTGGAGTCTCGAGGATACAGCTATCCCACACCCTCCCTTTCCCTGCAGGAGCCCCAAGGAAGTGGGAGATGTGATTGCCCTGAGTGACATCACCCCGTCGGGGGCAGCTGACCACAGCCAGGAGCCAAGCCCGGTGGGCTCACGCCGTGGCCGCATCACCCCCAACCTTTCCCGGGCCAGCAGCGATGCAGACCATGGGGTAAGCAGGAAGGTGGAAGAGAGAGGAGGATGCTGGGGGGAAGAGAGCCAGGAAGGCTGGGGGTGGTATTGGGGAGAGGGCTGATGGACAGATTGAGGGGACAGGGGTGATGAGAAAGGTGGATGGAGGGGGAAGAGGGGATGGTCGGAGGGAAAGGACAGAGCTGGGAAGATGGGCAAGAAAAATAGGGAACGAAAGAGACAGGCAAAGGGGAGACAGACAGACAGACAGACAGACAGACAGTGAGAGACAGAAGAGGCAAGAGATGGGTGGATGGATGAGGTAGGAGACAGGCAAGGCATGGTTAGGACAGACAGATGGACAGGACAGGCCTGAGAAAGCTTATGGCCCAGGTATCCAAGACAGGCCTGGAGCCGTGTCTGGGCAGCCTCAGGGCCCCTCGTACCTCAGCTGTAAGCCCTACATAGACACGTGACCGCCCAGCATTGTTTTTCTTATAGTCTTGAATCCTTATGGCCATGATGTAGGCACAGAGGGGCCCTCAGGCTGGAATGGAGGTGGGACAAGATTGGATTAAGCCATTCTCTGCAGGCAGAGGAGGACAAGGAGGAGCAGCAGACAGACAACCAGCCAGATGCCTCCTCCAGCCAGACAGTGACTCTGGTGGCTGAACCTCCTAGTGCAGAGCCCACCCCATCTGACGGGCCCACTTCCCTGGGCCCCTTGGACCTGCTGCCTACTGAGGAGCTATTGACGGACACGAGTAACTCTTCCTCATCCACGGGGGAGGAAGGTGAGGCAGGTGGCCCAAATCATTTGCTTCGGTTACACATGACAAACCTTACTCAGACTGGCTTAAACAAGGGATTTGCTGGCTCACTGGGCTAAAAAATCCAGCGGGTGGGCAGGTTAAACATTCACATGGTGTTGTTAGACATCTGTCTTTAGCTCTCCTTTTTTTTTTTTAAAGATTTTATTGGGGAACTGGGGAAGGGGAACAGACAAGTTGTTGTCCTTCAATCTTAGTTGTGGAGGGTGCAGCTAGCTCAGCTCCAAGCACCATTGCCATCCAGCCACCCATTGGCAGCTCGTGACCGCTCAGCTCAAGGTGCCGTGTTCAATCTTAGTTGTGGGTGGGCATAGCCCACCATGCCATGCGGGAGTTGAACCAGAAACCTTGTTGCTAAGCGTGCACGCTCTAACCACCGAGCCATCGGCCGCCCATCAGCAGCAGAGCAGTTCAGCTCAAGGTGCAGTGTTCAATTTTAGTTGTGGGTGGGCACAGCTCACCATCCTATGTGGGAGTCAATCCGGCAACCTTGTTGTTAGGAGCACGTGCTCTCACCAGCTGAGCCATCCTGCCACCTGTTGGCAGCTCAGCGGCAGCTCAGCTTGGGCACAGCTCACTGTCCCATGTGGGAATTGAACTGGTGACCCTGTTGATCAGAGCTCACGCTCTTAAACCAACTGAGCCACTCAGTCGGCCCTAGCTCTGCTTTAAAGGTAGCAGGGCAGGGTGGGTGGGTGGCAGCACAGACTCTGAAGCCAAATCGCCAGGGTTTAAATCCTGACCACAGTGATTCCTCGCTGTGTAACCTGGGCAAATTATCTAACCTCTGTGAGCCTCATTACCCTCATCTGAAAAAGAGGGTTAGCAATCATACCCTCCTCATAGGGTTGTTATTAAGAATTCTATGAGTTAATATACAGTATGTGAAGTTCTTGGGCCAGTTAGTAAGTGTTGGCTATTATTTCCATCATCATCATCATCTCCATTTCTCTGTGCCAACTTTATTCTCAGGTAGTTTCTCCTCTTGTGGGAGCAGAGAGAGCCCCCACCCTGCCCCAGACAAGCCTCGCAGAGAGAAAACATGCTTTTCTCAGTGGCTGCACCAAAAGCTCTAGGGTTGGCTCTGATTGGAGAACGAGCCAACTCTTGAACCAATCACTGACTTCCTAGGGTCACACACACACCTGTGAACCAATCACTGTGGCTGCCTGGCCTGGCCTACGGTCACACACATATCCCAGAACCAATTATTGGGCGAGAGTCACAGGCTGAGGTGGGAGCCCGTGCCTACCCTGTGATCACTGGAACGGCAGTTGGCTGGGTCTAGGTTTGTGCTCCACCCTGAGCTGACCGTGGTGTCTTTGATGGCCTGGGCCCGGGTACATGCCACCCTGAAGTCACCCCTGTAGCAGAGGGGGCCGAGTAGTGCGCTGTATCAGTGTCCACTCCAGTGTAGGAGGATAGGTCTGCCCATCCACCCCACAAGGCTGGGACTAGGGAGGAGCTGTCACCCAGAGGGAAACCGAGGAACCGATCCGAGGAGGGACACGTGCAGGCAGCCTCATCTGCTGCCCCTCTCTGTCTCCCAGCAGACCTGGCCGCACTGCTTCCTGACCTCTCTGGCCGTCTCCTCATCAACTCCGTCTTCCACGTGGGTGCCGAGCGGCTCCAGCAAATGCTCTTCTCAGACTCGTCTTTTCTGCAGGGCTTCCTGGAGCAGTGCAAGTTCACAGGTCAGGGGCCGAGGATCCCCAGGCACAGGGTTGGGGTGGGGGAGGCAGGTGGGCAGTGCTGTGCACATTAAGTGTGGCAGGATGTGGGGCTTAAAAGCAGCATCCATGAGACCAGAGTGCTCTGTTCTTAACAGCCTTGGGCAGGGGCCCAGCCTCTTTTAATGTTTCTTCTTCTGTGTAGTGGGGGTGTGATAATAGTATCTGCTTTGCCAGGGTCTCAGGAGAACTAAATGAGTTAATACTAGAAGAGTTCCCAGAACAGCAGCATACAGTAAGCATGTCATAAATGCAAGTTAACGATCACACATTTAGTACCCACTCTGTCAGGCCCGTGCAGAGACCAGGACAGACAGGCCCCAGAATTGAGTGAGAACAAGGGTAGATTCTCACACAAACAAATGAGTGTCAGAGGGGTAGCTGTGATCTGAGAGGTATCAGGAAAGGCTGCTGGAAGGATGTGAAATTGAAACCAAGGCCTGAAGGAGGAACATTTCCAGAGAAAGGGGAGAAGGTAGGGGAGAGGAACCCAGGAGGGCAGCAAGGCACCTGCATAGGCCCTGAGGCTGGAGGTAGGCACTGGGAGAAATCCCTTGAGGTGGGGCCTCTGCAGCCAGGTGTGGAGCGGGGATGCCACAGCGCCAGGTGAGATAGAAGGGTTGACCATGGGACCAGCAGAGGAGCTCAGGGGGCTGCGAAAGAGATTCAGGTAGGGGAGTGGCTAGTCAGATGGTAGTTTTTCTGTTTCTTTTTTCTATATTAATGAAAATGAACTTCAGAATGAGTAAGATTGTGCCTTGTGTTGGGAGCATACAAGCCCCCCTCCCCCAAACTATGCTTATACCCTGGAGAGTCTGGCACATCAGACGGAGACACTCAGTCT
>NW_017731959.1:203020-210975 GCF_001890085.2 Hipposideros armiger
TCAGGCCTTCGGAGGCGGAAGCGGCCCCTGAGCTGGAGGGGTCACGGTGACGGGCCCCAGCACCCAGACCCTGACCCCTGTGCCCGGGCTGGCATGCATACTTCAGGTGCGTCTGTCAGGCCTGGGCAGGGCCAGCAGAGAAGCAGGGCCCAGTGGGCTGGGCTGGATGGGCCTGACTCCGAGTTGCTCTGCTGCAGGCTCCCTCAGCTCCCGCTTCTCAGAACCGGCCGTGGACCAGGGCCCCGGGGCAGGCATCCCCAGCGCCCTGGTGCTCATCAGCATTGTGTGAGTAAGGGGGCCGGGCTTCGGGGTCAGACAGGCCTGGATCTGCATCTTGGCTGTGTGACCTCGAGTGAGTGCTTGGCCTCTCTGGGCCTCTGCTTAAGTGGGAGCGTGGGCTGACTTCCTAACAAGAATTAAAGGAGCCGATGTTCGGGTTGTGCCCAGCAGAGCTCAGCGCACAGTGTACTGCTCAGCTCCTCATTCAGAAGTCTTCCTGCTGGGGGAGGGACGCCCTGGGGCTCTGGGAGGTTAGAGGGGCCTGACCTTGCCCAGGGGCAGGGAGGGCTTTCTGGAGGAGCAGACACCCAAAGGAGGCAAAATTAGGTGAACTGGGAGAGGTATGTAAAAGAAGCAATTTCACTTACACATTCATGTTTTCTGTGCCTAACCCTAAGCTGGGTGATGCCGGGGACATAGTAGTGACAGAGAGCTCTGAGGGGAGACAGACCTGGCACCAGACCAGAATGACGGCGGTTGTGATGGGAGAAACACTGGCAGAGGGGACAGGGCCTGGCTAGGGAAAGCCATGGGAGGCCAACGAAGGCTTCCTCCAGGCGGGACAGGTGGGCAGGCAGGGAAGGCTTCCTGAGAAAGCAGAGGACTCCTGATCCGAGACCCCAGCTGAGAAATGAGGGTTAGGCAAGGAGACCCACCTGCGCAAAGACTTGGAGGGGTGAAGGGGCAGGACGCCCCGAGGATGTGGAAGTGAGATCCGTGCTTCCGGCAGGCTCTGGCAGGTGTGAGTCAGATCGGCCATATGCCCAGCCTCTCCGGGCTGGCCTCAGTTTCCCGACAGCAGCAGTCCAGCGAGAGGCTGTGTGGCATGCTCTGCTGGGAGCCAGGGCTGAGGGGTGGGGTCGGGGGGTGAGGATGGGCTGGGCAGCTCTCATCTCTTTGTCTTCTCCTCACTGCCTCCTCAGGATCTGTGTGAGGTAGGGTCCTGCATCCTGTACCTCCCCTTACCTCCTGTCTCGCCCCTGGCTGCAGCCCCTTCTCCACTCAGTGCCCTCGGCTCTCCCAGTAAGGTTGTCTGGCGTAGTGGTGAAGGGCGTGGGCATCAGACAAGCCTGGGTTCGAACCCTAACTTTGCTGCTTATGGACTGTGTGACCCTACGCATGTCTCTCCCCGTCTCTGAGTCTTAGCTTCCTCCTCTGAAGAAGGGGGTAATCGTGGTGTCCCTTCAAGGTGTGGTTGCGTGTGTACCTGAGTTGTGGCAGCATCATAGCCCAACTACTGACCTCTGCCCCCTGTCCCCAGCCTCATCGTCCTTATCGCCCTCAACGTCCTCCTCTTTTACCGCCTCTGGTCCCTGGAGAGGACAGCCCACACGTTCGAGTCCTGGCACAGCCTGGCCCTGGCCAAGGGGTGAGTGGGTCCCCTGAGGGGGTTGGCAGCTTGGGCAGGTCGCGGGGAGGCCAAGGCTCCACTCAGGCCCTGCATCCCCCACAGCAAGTTCCCCCAGACGGCTGCAGAGTGGGCGGAGATCCTGGCCCTGCAGAAGCAGTTCCACAGCGTCGAGGTGCACAAGTGGAGACAGATCCTGCGGGCTTCTGTGGAGCTCCTGGACGAGGTGCGGCCCTGGGGCTGTGGGACCCTGCACCCAAACTGCAAGACGCGGCAGAAGTCGCTGGGCCTCAGGCAGGCCTGGGTTTGAACCCTGACTTTGCTGTTAGGGTTCAAACAGGAAAGCCATTCATAATCCCCATCTCCTACGGTTGCTGGACAAATCAGCACAAGGGAAGAAAGAATTTATTGGCCTTTATCCTAGGGAAAAAGTCCAGGGGTGTCTGACTTCAGGCATGGCTGGATCTAGCCGCCTCATGGTAGTAAGAATTGGTTTCTGGTACCATCTCTTGACTCGGCCCATCGCCAGGGTTGGCTTAGTTTGGGACATTTTTTCCCGCAGGATGACCAAGGTGGTACCGCAGCTCTAGGCTGGCATCCAGAGGAAAGGGCTCCCTCTCACTAGCTACTGGGGCCACATGCCTCTCCCTGAACCAGGTCCCTGAGCCTCTCCCCACTTTGGGGTGACTAAGGGATCATATAAGGGTGGGAGATAGGTTCTCCAAAGGATGTTGGGGTCTCATCTCCAGAAGGAGTTGCCCCCGATACCCCCCCTGTAGTTCAGAGGTAGCATCTATCTGTTCAGAAAGCCAGGTTCAAATTCTGGCACCTGACCTTGTGCAAGTGACTTGGGACCTTGACTTCCTTCTCTGTAAATGGGATAGCGATTGACAGTACCTCAAAGACCTGTAAGGATTAAATGAGCTTGCGTTAGAATGGTGCCAAGCTCATAGAAAGCACTTTATGTGTTTTTGCTCTTAGTAGAGTGAGTCCAGTGCCAGGCATACAGCAGGTGCTCAGTAAATGTGGCAAGTCAGCACAAATGTCAGATACTGGGGTAAGTGCCTAAGGTGGGGAGCGGGCATGAGAAGCTGGGGAGCAGCTGGCATTGGCTGGGCACCCAAGGCTATCAGAGCCCAAGTTGGTGGGTGACAGTGAAAATCGTGTTTGGTCACTATTGGTCGTAATGCTGAGGCTCACCAGAGGGGCCTCATTGCACCCTGAAATCATGTTCGGATGGAGACGCTTATGCCAGGAAGGGCTGTGCAGGACAGGGTGGAGGGGTGTTGAGGCTGGGGCCCCATTGCTCAGAGCGAGGGAAAGCAGGGCTTCCCCCATGCTGAGTTAAATTCTCATTTTTCCCTCTCAAATTGCCATGGGCACAGAATTGACTTTTCAAATGAATACTGATTGAGCAGGGCTGTTCTAAGTACTAAAATGACCAACTGCTTTGCATCTCATGGCCAGCCTATGAGGGGGATACTCTTGTTGTCCCCCCATCTAACACATAGGGATGCTGAGGTATGAGCCATTCAGACTTGCCCAAGGTCAAACAGCGGGGGATAAGAATAGCTAATATGCATGGAGCCCCTCCTGTGTGCCAGGTCCTAGGTGGTCACCCATCAGATCTCTGACATAACCTGGTGAAGCAGGTATGTTACTGACCCATCTTGCAGCTGAGGCAATTGGGACAAGTAAGTAACAGAGCTGGGACTTGAACCCAGGCCATCTGGGCCCCTTTAATCTGCTACCTGTGAGAAGTCACACGGGGTCCAGTATGGCTCCGCTCTTGTTCCAAGGTGACTTTGGCAAGGGACATGGCCGCTCTGGACCTTCCCCAGTTTCTCAACTGCAGGATGTGGGGACGGGGGCGACATCACCCCTCCCAGCGCTCACCCCCCACCCCGCCCGCCTCTTTCCCCAGATGAAGTTTTCGCTGGAGAAGCTACATCAAGGCATCACTGTCTCAGACCCTCCCTTCGACTCCCAGCCACGGCCCGATGACAGCTTTTCCTGAAGACGCCAGGCCGCATAGCTGATTCCCCAAGTGGACAGACGGACACAGAGCCTCGGTAGCCACTGCTGGCACGGTGTGAGCTCCGGGAGCTTCCTGCCCACGCCCAGTGGTCCAGTCAGGGGCCACGCAGACACGGGGACCACAGAACCGAGATGCACTTTAGACCAGCGTGTGCGAGTCCAGCTGCCATTGCCTGCCCAGCCAGGGAGCTGGCCTGGCCTTCAGCAGGCCTCCCGCTAACTTATTTTGCCGGGCTGGGGTTGTGGGAGGCGCCTCCCGGGGTGCACGATTCCCTCAGCCCTGGGTTTAATGTATTATATTTATTTGGGGTTGACAGAGCCCCAATAAAGGGTTGGAAATGGCTGTGGCTGTGCCTCTGGGGCCCTGAGAGCAAGTGAGAGCCTCCTATTGGCACTCAGATCCCACTGCGGCAGGGAGGGGAGGGTCTGTCCGTTTTTCTGGGGCCATAGTCACTGAATGTCACCTGGAGTTGCCTAGGTCTTACACAAACTTTACATCATCAGGGGCCAGTGCAGGGGCTCCTAGGACACACTAATGCCTCGTGGCCTGGGTTCAAATCCTAACTCTGATACTTAGCAGACATATAACCCGGAGCTGGTCAGCCTTTCCCAGCTTTGGTTCCCTCTTCTGTTCAGTGGGCATAAGAATAGCACCAGTGTCCCAGGGTTGTTAGAAGTGAGTCGTTCTCAAACTTTAGCTGCATCAGAATCTACCAGAGGGTTTGTTAAAAGGCAGAGTGCCAGACCTACCTGCATTGTTTCTGACTCAGCAGGTCTGGGATGGGCTGACAGCCGGCACTTCAAGTTCCCAGGTGATGATGGTGCTTATCCAGACCCCACTTTGAGAACCTCTTTATGAGGATGCAAGGAATTAATGTGGCTCCGTATAACAGCCCGGCACATAATGAGTATTCAATAATGTTACTCTTAATGCAGAAAAATGGAGTGGAGGCTAGTAACTCATGTAGTGAGCACCAAGTGCGCAGCAGGCTAAGGTGCCATGGTCTGATGTTCATTTAATTCTCACAGTGGCTCCATGAGTTGGAGACATTAGTACATGCCTGAGGCCCCTCAGCAGGGAGGCAAGGGCTGCAAGCCTGGCCCCTGGTGGCTCCACATTTAGATGCAAGGTCCTAACCCCTTCAGGACCGCACAACAGCCCATCCAGGTTGAGGCCTTCTGGACCTGTGTTACTGATGAGGAAATAGGCTTAGACACGAAGTCTCTAGTCCAGGTAGAACCTAGTTCTGTCCACTCAAACCCTGTGCTGGTTGCAGAGTGAGTGAGGGATAGAGAGACTCGCCATGTCACAGAGAGGCTGTAAGAATCTTTATAATTGATGGCTTGGGGCAGAGGACTGGACGAGAGGTTGGATAAAGGCAGGATGGACCACAGGTGGTGAAGAGCAGAGCCAGCCTCTCCAGTCCTCTAGCTCTGTGGTTGTGGCAAGTTACCCACCCTGAGCCTCAGTTTCCCATACCTGTAAAGTAGGTGTAATGGTAATACTGACCTTGTAGGGAGAATTAGATGAGTTAATGTGAGTCAAGTGCACAGAGCAGCACCAAGTCCGTAGCAGGTGCTTAGGGAACATCAGCTTGTGGGGCTGTCAGTAGGTGCCCCTGCCCAGTGCCTAAGGCCTGTCCCCATCGTACCTCCACCTGCCCTGCCTGCCACCCCGGCCAGAGGGAGGGGTCAGAACAGCAAGAAGGTTATTTTCTACAGAGGAATTTCACAGCTCAGAAGGTGCTGACACAGAGGCCCAGATCACAAAGGTGTCTGGTGTCCCTGGCTTCCTGTGCCTCTCTGCCCCAGACCTGCCCCACACCCTGGTTCCTGTTGCCTGGCAGGGCTAGGCAAGGGGGATTCTGGAACTTCACCCCAGAACTGGTGGCCAGGACCTGAACAGCAACCCCCTGCCAGAAGCTTCACTCCCACCCAGGTCTGATAGCCCAGAGCCTCTCACCCCCATCCTCTCCATTTGGCAGAACCTACTGCTGGGGCAGGCCACCTGCCATCACAGGGTAGGATTTCACCTGAGGCCAGGGGCATGACCCTAGGCAAGGGAGTGTGACTCGGCCTCAGTTTTCCTATTCTGTGAAATGGGGGATAATAGAACTTGCAAATGTTTAGGGAGGTAGAAATGGATTCAGCATATCACAAGGGCTCTAGCATTGGCATTTATTTATCCATGCAAGTATGACATATTTATTGAGCACCTGCAATGTACCAGGCACAGTTCAAGATGCCGGAGACACTGGTGCACAGGAGAGTGTCCTCACCCTGGGAACGTTTATATTCCAGGGTTGGAGGGACAGGCAGTGAACAGAGAAACTATTTAAAGGAGAAGTACAATGTCTGGTGACAACTGATGTGGAAAAAAAAAAATCTGAAAAAGTAAAGGAGGTCAAGTAAGACGGGGAAGCAGTTTCCCTGGAATGGACAGAAGACCTAATGAAGGTGACATTGAAGCCGAGAGCTGCGGGAGGAGCTGGAGTGAGCCCTTGGGTCACCTGCGGAAGAAGGGTCCAGGCAGAGAGGGGAGAGCAAGGACAAAGGTCCTGAGGCAGGAGTGGGCCTGGTGTGTTGGGAATGGCTGGAACCTGGACAGCCAGCTGGGAGTGGGGAGAGAGGAGTAGAAGATGACATCAGAGACAAAGGAGGAGGCATATAAAAGGGCCCTCCTCCTGAAAGATGGCACCCCAGCCCCCCAGGGCAGCCTCTGGCTTGGATCCAGAATGTCCCTCCTGGGAGGGAGGGGTCTGGAGCATTATCAGTAACCGTAGCCTGACACCTCCCCCACCACCCCCATGCACACTTGGGTTCCCCTGATGCCAGGGATATGAGGGTGGAGGTCACTTGGAGGTCCCAGCAAGTACCCCTGGATCCCATTGAGGATGATCTCTATTCCATAATTTGAAGTCTGAAGCCCTGCCCCGAAACCTCCCTCTCAATCCCCTTGTAACTCTGGGGGTGACCTTTCCCAGATTCCGATCCGGGGGGTCGCCAGCGTCTGGAGCGGTCCGACACCCAGACCGTGTGCCGATGCCCATAAGCCGCGGTCCCTGCGCCACCGGGAGAGGCCGGTCCAGCGGGCGCCTCCCGGGCCGCTGCGGCAAAGGCTGGGCGGCCGCGCCCTCCCCCCGCGGTGATTCATCCCGCCCCCTCCCTCTGCCTCCTCCCTCCCGGGCCGCCGCCGCCGCCGCTGCAGTGCGCAGGAGAGCGCGGCCCGCGCAGGAGAGCTGGGGCCGGAGGGGGCCGGGGTCGGGGCATCTAGTGGATGCGCTCCGCTGCGCGCGCCCGCGCAGCAGCTCGAGGAGCGGCTGCCGCCCGCGCGGCGGGGATGCCCGGACGCCGGGCCCCGGGGCTGGGCCCCCGGCGGTAACCGGAGCGGGGGGGCCGCGCCCCCCCTCTCCTCCCCCCCTCGCCGGTCCCAGAGCCGCAGCTGCTGCGCCCGCGCGCTCCGGGGACATTCTAACCGCCGCCAGGTCCCGCCGCCTCTCGCCCCGCTATTAATACCGGCGGCCGGGAAGAGGGGCGCAGCGCGCGCCGAGCAGTCATGGAGACACTGCTGGCCTTCGTGGTCGGGGCAGCGCTGGGTGAGTGCGCAGGGGACGCGCGGCGGGGGGCACAGCAGGGCACCGCCAGGCAGCGGGTTCGCGCTCGGGACCCGGGAGAGCGGGGAGAGGGCCGCCTTCGCCCATCCCCCGGCTCGGCTGAGTCCCTTCAGAAGTTGTGCGCGCGGGGCTGGAGGGGCGGTGGAAGTGCGGGTGGGCCCGAGCCGGCGGGGGCCCGGCTGGCACAGCTTCGCGGCTGCGGGCGCTCAGCCGGGGGCGAGGAAACGCGGAGTCAGCTGCTCTCGGAACCCCGCAGGCTGCAATGTGACACCCACAGCCGCGGGAGGGGCGGGGGAAGGTGGTGCCCGGTGACTGGGACGAGAGAAGGAGAGGCTGGGAGAGATGGTGACGGGAGGGAAGGGGTGAGAGACGCAGAAGGACCCGGAGTACTGAGTGCTCCGCTGGGAGACCGTGGAGATGCGGAGTTGACCAGAGAGAGGGAGAGGGGTTGAGGAGAGAGAGTTAATGCGAGCTGCGGAGAGAAACTTGAGAGAAGCAGAGACAGAGAGACACTGGTAGACTCACAGAGAAATGGAGTTTAAAAGGGGACAGGGAAAGGTGGAGAGAGAGACGGATACACAGAGAGGGCGTCTGAGCCTGGAAAGAGGATATAAAGTGGCGGGACCTTCGGAGAGACCCCCTACGAGATATAAAGAGGGGGGAGACAGAGACAGACG